>NW_027486233.1:0-24958 GCF_050908995.1 Andrena cerasifolii
AAAATAGTTAAATAAACAGAGAAAAAATAGGTAAATAAATAGAGAAAACAAAAGAGGTAAAAAAATAGAGAAAAAATAGGTAAATTATCTAGAGAAAAAATAGGTGTATAAATACAGATAAATAGCTAAATAAATCAAAGAAAAAAAGGTAAATAAAAAAATAGGTAAATAAATTAGAGGAAAAAATAGGTAAATAACTAGAGAAAAATAGGTAAATAAATAGAGAAAACAAAAGAGGTAAATAAATAGAGAAAAATAGGAAAATAAATAGAGAAGAAATAGGTAAATTATCTAGAGAAAAATAGGTGTATAAATACAGATAAATAGCTAAATAAATCAAAGAAAAAAAGGTAAATAAACTAGAGAAAAAAATAGGTAAATAAATTAGAGAAAAAATAGGTAAATTATCTAGAGAAAAAATAGGTGTATAAATATAGATAAATAGCTACATAAATCAAAGAAAAAAAGGAAAATAAAAAAATAGGTAAATAAATTAAAGGAAAAATAGGTAAATAAGCAGAGAAAAATTAGGAAAATAAATGAGAGAAAATATAGGTAAATGACTAGAGAAACAATAGGGAAATAAATAGAGAAAAGTAGGTAAATTATCTAGAGAAAAAATAGGTGTATAAATATAGATAAATAGCTAAATAAATCAAAGAAAAAAAGGTAAATAAAACAATAGGTAAATAAATTAGAGGAAAAAATAGGTAAATAAACAGAGAAAAATAGGAAAATAAATGAGAGAAAATATAGGTAAATGACTAGAGAAACAATAGGGAAATAAATAGAGAAAAATAGGTAAATTATCTAGAGAAAAAATAGGTGTATAAATATAGATAAATAGCTAAATAAATCAAAGAAAAAAAGGTAAATAAAAAAATAGGTAAATAAATTAGAGGAAAAAATAGGTAAATAACTAGAGAAAAATAGGCAAATAAATAGAGAAAACAAAAGAGGTAAATAAATAGAGAAAAATAGGAAAATAAATAGAGAAAAAATAGGTAAATTATCTAGAGAAAAAATAGGTGTATAAATACAGATAAATAGCTAAATAAATCAAAGAAAAAAAGGTAAATAAAAAAATAGGTAAATAAACTAGAGAAAAAAATAGGTAAATAAATTAGAGAAAAAATAGGTATATTATCTAGAGAAAAAATAGGTGTATAAATATAGATAAATAGCTACATAAATCAAAGAAAAAAAGGAAAATAAAAAAATAGGTAAATAAATTAAAGGAAAAATAGGTAAATAAGCAGAGAAAAATAGGAAAATAAATGAGAGAAAATATAGGTAAATGACTAGAGAAACAATAGGGAAATAAATAGAGAAAAGTAGGTAAATTATCTAGAGAAAAAATAGGTGTATAAATATAGATAAATAGCTAAATAAATCAAAGAAAAAAGGGTAAATAAAACAATAGGTAAATAAATTAGAGGAAAAAATAGGTAAATAAACAGAGAAAAATAGGAAAATAAATGAGAGAAAATATAGGTAAATGACTAGAGAAACAATAGGGAAATAAATAGAGAAAAATAGGTAAATTATCTAGAGAAAAAATAGGTGTATATATAGAGATAAATAGCTAATTAAATCAAAGAAAAAAAGGTAAATAAACTAGAGAAAAAAATAGGTAAATAAATTAGAGAAAAAATAGGTAAATAAATGAGAGAGAAAAATAGGTAAATATATAGAGAAAAATAGGTAATGAAGTAGAGAAAACAAAGTAGGTAAATAAATACAGAAAAAGAGGTAAATAACTAGTGAAAAAAAGGTAAATAAATAGAGAAAACAAAAGAGGTAAATAAATAGAGAAAAAATAGGTAAATAAAATAGGGGAAAATAGGTAAATAAACAGAGAAAAATAGGTAAATAAGTAGAGAAAACAAATGAGGTAAACAAATAGAGACAAAATAGGAAAATAAATAGAGAAAAATAGGTAAATTATCTGGAGAAAAAATAGGTGTATAAATAGAGATAAATAGCTAATTAAATCAAAGAAAAAAAGGTAAATAAAAAATAGGTAAATAAACTAGAGAAAAAAATAGGTAAATAAATTAGAGAAAAAATAGGTAAATTATCTAGAGAAAAAATAGGTGTATAAATATAGATAAATAGCTACATAAATCAAAGAAAAAAAGGAAAATAAAAAAATAGGTAAATAAATTAAAGGAAAAATAGGTAAATAAACAGAGAAAAATAGGAAAATAAATGAGATAAAATATAGGTAAATGACTAGAGAAACAATAGGGAAATAAATAGAGAAAAATAGGTAAATAATTTAGAGAAAAAAATAGGCAAATAAATAGAGAAAAATAGGTTCTGAAGTAGAGAAAACAAAGTAGGTAAATAAATACAGAAAAAAAGAGGTAAATAACTAGAGAAAAAAAGGTATATAAATAGAGAAAACAAAAGAGGTAAATAAATAGAGAAAAAATAGGTAAATAAAATAGGGAAAAATAGGTAAATAAACAGAGAAAAATAGGTAAATAAGTAGAGAAAACAAATGAGGTAAACAAATAGAGAAAAAATAGGAAAATAAATAGAGAAAAAAATGGGTAAATTATCTGGAGAAAAAATAGGTGTATAAATAGAGATAAATAGCTAATTAAATCAAAGAAAAAAAGGTAAATAAAACAATAGGTAAATAAATTAGAGGAAAAAGTAGGTAAATAAACAGAGAAAAATACGTAAATAAATGAGAGAGAAAAATAGGTAAATATATAGAGAAAAAATAGGTAAGTAACTAGAGAAAAATAGGTAAATAAATAGAGAAAACAAAAGAGGTAAATAAATAGAGAAAAATAGGAAAATAAATAGAGAAAAAATAGGTATATTATCTAGAGAAAAAATAGGTGTATAAATAGAGATAAATAGCTAAATAAATCAAAGAAAAAAAGGTAAATAAAAAAATAGGTAAATAAATTAGAGGAAAAAATAGGTAAATAACAAGAGAAAAATAGGTAAATAAATAGAGAAAACAAAAGAGGTAAATAAATAGAGAAAAATAGGAAAATAAATAGAGAAAAATGGGTAAATTATCTGGAGAAAAAATAGGTGTATAAATACAGATAAATAGCTAAATAAATCAAAGAAAAAAAGGTAAATAAAAAAATAGGTAAATAAATTAGAGGAAAAAATAGGTAAATAACTAGAGAAAAATAGGTAAATAAACAGAAAAAACAAAAGAGGTAAATAAATAGAGAAAAATAGGAAAATAAATAGAGAAAAAATAGGTAAATTATCTAGAGAAAAAATAGGTGTATAAATAGAGATAAATAGCTAAATAAATCAAAGAAAAAAAGGTAAATAAAAAAATAGGTAAATAAATTAGAGGAAAAAATAGGTAAATAACTAGAGAAAAATAGGTAAATAAATAGAGAAAACAAAAGAGGTAAATAAATAGAGAAAAATAGGAAAATAAATAGAGAAAAAATAGGTAAATTATCTAGAGAAAAAATAGGTGTATAAATACAGATAAATAGCTAAATAAATCAAAGAAAAAAAGGTAAATAAAAAAATAGGTAAATAAACTAGAGAAAAAAATAGGTAAATAAATTAGAGAAAAAATAGGTAAATTATCTAGAGAAAAAATAGGTGTATAAATATAGATAAATAGCTACATAAATCAAAGAAAAAAAGGAAAATAAAAAAATAGGTAAATAAATTAAAGGAAAAATAGGTAAATAAGCAGAGAAAAAATAGGAAAATAAATGAGAGAAAATATAGGTAAATGACTAGAGAAACAATAGGGAAATAAATAGAGAAAAGTAGGTAAATTATCTAGAGAAAAAATAGGTGTATAAATATAGATAAATAGCTAAATAAATCAAAGAAAAAAAGGTAAATAAAACAATAGGTAAATAAATTAGAGGAAAAAATAGGTAAATAAACAGAGAAAAATAGGAAAATAAATGAGAGAAAATATAGGTAAATGACTAGAGAAACAAAAGGGAAATAAATAGAGAAAAATAGGTAAATTATCTAGAGAAAAAATAGGTGTATAAATATAGATAAATAGCTAAATAAATCAAAGAAAAAAAGGTAAATAAAAAAATAGGTAAATAAATTAGAGGAAAAAATAGGTAAATAACTAGAGAAAAATAGGTAAATAAATAGAGAAAACAAACGAGGTAAATAAATAGAGAAAACAAACGAGGTAAATAAATAGAGAAAAAATAGTAAAATAAATAGAGAAAAAATAGGTAAATTATCTGGAGATAAAATAGGTGTATAAATAGAGATAAATAGCTAAATAAATCAAAGAAAAAAAGGTAAATAAAAAAATAAGTAAATAAATTAGAGGAAAAAATAGGTAAATAACTAGAGAAAAATAGGTAAATAAATAGAGAAAACAAAAGAGGTAAATAAATAGAGAAAAATAGGAAAATAAATAGAGAAAAAATAGGTATATTATCTAGAGAAAAAAAGGTGTATAAATAGTGATAAACAGCTAAATAAATCAAAGAAAAAAAGGTAAATAAAAAAATAGGTAAATAAATTAGAGGAAAAAATAGGTAAATAACTAGAGAAAAATAGGTAAATAAATAGAGAAAACAAAAGAGGTAAATAAATAGAGAAAAATAGCAAAATAAATAGAGAAAAAATAGGTAAATTATCTAGAGAAAAAATAGGTGTATAAATACAGATAAATAGCTAAATAAATCAAAGAAAAAAAGGTAAATAAAAAAATAGGTAAATAAACTAGAGAAAAAAATAGGTAAATAAATTAGAGAAAAAATAGGTAAATTATCTAGAGAAAAAATAGGTGTATAAATATAGATAAATAGCTACATAAATCAAAGAAAAAAAGGAAAATAAAAAAATAGGTAAATAAATTAAAGGAAAAATAGGTAAATAAGCAGAGAAAAATAGGAAAATAAATGAGAGAAAATATAGGTAAATGACTAGAGAAACAATAGGGAAATAAATAGAGAAAAGTAGGTAAATTATCTAGAGAAAAAATAGGTGTATAAATATAGATAAATAGCTAAATAAATCAAAGAAAAAAAGGTAAATAAAACAATAGGTAAATAAATTAGAGGAAAAAATAGGTAAATAAACAGAGAAAAATAGGAAAATAAATGAGAGAAAATATAGGTAAATGACTAGAGAAACAAAAGGGAAATAAATAGAGAAAAATAGGTAAATTATCTAGAGAAAAAATAGGTGTATAAATATAGATAAATAGCTAAATAAATCAAAGAAAAAAAGGTAAATAAAAAAATAGGTAAATAAATTAGAGGAAAAAATAGGTAAATAACTAGAGAAAAATAGGTAAATAAATAGAGAAAACAAACGAGGTAAATAAATAGAGAAAACAAACGAGGTAAATAAATAGAGAAAAAATAGTAAAATAAATAGAGAAAAAATAGGTAAATTATCTGGAGATAAAATAGGTGTATAAATAGAGATAAATAGCTAAATAAATCAAAGAAAAAAAGGTAAATAAAAAAATAAGTAAATAAATTAGAGGAAAAAATAGGTAAATAACTAGAGAAAAATAGGTAAATAAATAGAGAAAACAAAAGAGGTAAATAAATAGAGAAAAATAGGAAAATAAATAGAGAAAAAATAGGTATATTATCTAGAGAAAAAAAAGGTGTATAAATAGTGATAAACAGCTAAATAAATCAAAGAAAAAAAGGTAAATAAAAAAATAGGTAAATAAATTAGAGGAAAAAATAGGTAAATAACTAGAGAAAAATAGGTAAATAAATAGAGAAAACAAAAGAGGTAAATAAATAGAGAAAAATAGCAAAATAAATAGAGAAAAAATAGGTAAATTATCTAGAGAAAAAATAGGTGTATAAATACAGATAAATAGCTAAATAAATCAAAGAAAAAAAGGTAAATAAAAAAATAGGTAAATAAATTAGAGGAAAAAATAGGTAAATAACTAGAGAAAAATAGGTAAATAAACAGAAAAAACAAAAGAGGTAAATAAATAGAGAAAAATAGGAAAATAAATAGAGAAAAAATAGGTAAATTATCTAGAGAAAAAATAGGTGTATAAATAGAGATAAATAGCTAAATAAATCAAAGAAAAAAAGGTAAATAAAAAAATAGGTAAATAAATTAGAGGAAAAAATAGGTAAATAACTAGAGAAAAATAGGTAAATAAATAGAGAAAACAAAAGAGGTAAATAAATAGAGAAAAATAGGAAAATAAATAGAGAAAAAATAGGTAAATTATCTAGAGAAAAATAGGTGTATAAATACAGATAAATAGCTAAATAAATCAAAGAAAAAAAGGTAAATAAACTAGAGAAAAAAATAGGTAAATAAATTAGAGAAAAAATAGGTAAATTATCTAGAGAAAAAATAGGTGTATAAATATAGATAAATAGCTACATACATCAAAGAAAAAAAGGAAAATAAAAAAATAGGTAAATAAATTAAAGGAAAAATAGGTAAATAAGCAGAGAAAAATTAGGAAAATAAATGAGAGAAAATATAGGTAAATGACTAGAGAAACAATAAGGAAATAAATAGAGAAAAGTAGGTAAATTATCTAGAGAAAAAATAGGTGTATAAATATAGATAAATAGCTAAATAAATCAAAGAAAAAAAGGTAAATAAAACAATAGGTAAATAAATTAGAGGAAAAAATAGGTAAATAAACAGAGAAAAATAGGAAAATAAATGAGAGAAAATATAGGTAAATGACTAGAGAAACAATAGGGAAATAAATAGAGAAAAATAGGTAAATTATCTAGAGAAAAAATAGGTGTATAAATATAGATAAATAGCTAAATAAATCAAAGAAAAAAAGGTAAATAAAAAAATAGGTAAATAAATTAGAGGAAAAAATAGGTAAATAACTAGAGAAAAATAGGTAAATAAATAGAGAAAACAAAAGAGGTAAATAAATAGAGAAAAATAGGAAAATAAATAGAGAAAAAATAGGTAAATTATCTAGAGAAAGAATAGGTGTATAAATACAGATAAATAGCTAAATAAATCAAAGAAAAAAAGGTAAATAAAAAAATAGGTAAATAAACTAGAGAAAAAAATAGGTAAATAAATTAGAGAAAAAATAGGTATATTATCTAGAGAAAAAATAGGTGTATAAATATAGATAAATAGCTACATAAATCAAAGAAAAAAAGGAAAATAAAAAAATAGGTAAATAAATTAAAGGAAAAATAGGTAAATAAGCAGAGAAAAATAGGAAAATAAATGAGAGAAAATATAGGTAAATGACTAGAGAAACAATAGGGAAATAAATAGAGAAAAGTAGGTAAATTATCTAGAGAAAAAATAGGTGTATAAATATAGATAAATAGCTAAATAAATCAAAGAAAAAAGGGTAAATAAAACAATAGGTAAATAAATTAGAGGAAAAAATAGGTAAATAAACAGAGAAAAATAGGAAAATAAATGAGAGAAAATATAGGTAAATGACTAGAGAAACAATAGGGAAATAAATAGAGAAAAATAGGTAAATTATCTAGAGAAAAAATAGGTGTATATATAGAGATAAATAGCTAATTAAATCAAAGAAAAAAGGTAAATAAACTAGAGAAAAAAATAGGTAAATAAATTAGAGAAAAAATAGGTAAATAAATGAGAGAGAAAAATAGGTAAATATATAGAGAAAAATAGGTAATGAAGTAGAGAAAACAAAGTAGGTAAATAAATACAGAAAAAGAGGTAAATAACTAGTGAAAAAAAGGTAAATAAATAGAGAAAACAAAAGAGGTAAATAAATAGAGAAAAAATAGGTAAATAAAATAGGGGAAAATAGGTAAATAAACAGAGAAAAATAGGTAAATAAGTAGAGAAAACAAATGAGGTAAACAAATAGAGAAAAAATAGGAAAATAAATAGAGAAAAATAGGTAAATTATCTGGAGAAAAAATAGGTGTATAAATAGAGATAAATAGCTAATTAAATCAAAGAAAAAAAGGTAAATAAAAAATAGGTAAATAAACTAGAGAAAAAAATAGGTAAATAAATTAGAGAAAAAATAGGTAAATTATCTAGAGAAAAAATAGGTGTATAAATATAGATAAATAGCTACATAAATCAAAGAAAAAAAGGAAAATAAAAAAATAGGTAAATAAATTAAAGGAAAAATAGGTAAATAAACAGAGAAAAATAGGAAAATAAATGAGATAAAATATAGGTAAATGACTAGAGAAACAATAGGGAAATAAATAGAGAAAAATAGGTAAATAATTTAGAGAAAAAAATAGGCAAATAAATAGAGAAAATAGGTTCTGAAGTAGAGAAAACAAAGTAGGTAAATAAATACAGAAAAAAAGAGGTAAATAACTAGAGAAAAAAAGGTAAATAAATAGAGAAAACAAAAGAGGTAAATAAATAGAGAAAAAATAGGTAAATAAAATAGGGAAAAATAGGTAAATAAACAGAGAAAAATAGGTAAATAAGTAGAGAAAACAAATGAGGTAAACAAATAGAGAAAAAATAGGAAAATAAATAGAGAAAAAATGGGTAAATTATCTGGAGAAAAAATAGGTGTATAAATAGAGATAAATAGCTAATTAAATCAAAGAAAAAAAGGTAAATAAAACAATAGGTAAATAAATTAGAGGAAAAAGTAGGTAAATAAACAGAGAAAAATACGTAAATAAATGAGAGAGAAAAATAGGTAAATATATAGAGAAAAAATAGGTAAGTAACTAGAGAAAAATAGGTAAATAAATAGAGAAAACAAAAGAGGTAAATAAATAGAGAAAAATAGGAAAATAAATAGAGAAAAAATAGGTATATTATCTAGAGAAAAAATAGGTGTATAAATAGAGATAAATAGCTAAATAAATCAAAGAAAAAAAGGTAAATAAAAAAATAGGTAAATAAATTAGAGGAAAAAATAGGTAAATAACAAGAGAAAAATAGGTAAATAAATAGAGAAAACAAAAGAGGTAAATAAATAGAGAAAAATAGGAAAATAAATAGAGAAAAAATGGGTAAATTATCTGGAGAAAAAATAGGTGTATAAATACAGATAAATAGCTAAATAAATCAAAGAAAAAAAGGTAAATAAAAAAATAGGTAAATAAATTAGAGGAAAAAATAGGTAAATAACTAGAGAAAAATAGGTAAATAAACAGAAAAAACAAAAGAGGTAAATAAATAGAGAAAAATAGGAAAATAAATAGAGAAAAAATAGGTAAATTATCTAGAGAAAAAATAGGTGTATAAATAGAGATAAATAGCTAAATAAATCAAAGAAAAAAAGGTAAATAAAAAAATAGGTAAATAAATTAGAGGAAAAAATAGGTAAATAACTAGAGAAAAATAGGTAAATAAATAGAGAAAACAAAAGAGGTAAATAAATAGAGAAAAATAGGAAAATAAATAGAGAAAAAATAGGTAAATTATCTAGAGAAAAAATAGGTGTATAAATACAGATAAATAGCTAAATAAATCAAAGAAAAAAAGGTAAATAAAAAAATAGGTAAATAAACTAGAGAAAAAAATAGGTAAATAAATTAGAGAAAAAATAGGTAAATTATCTAGAGAAAAAATAGGTGTATAAATATAGATAAATAGCTACATAAATCAAAGAAAAAAAGGAAAATAAAAAAATAGGTAAATAAATTAAAGGAAAAATAGGTAAATAAGCAGAGAAAAATAGGAAAATAAATGAGAGAAAATATAGGTAAATGACTAGAGAAACAATAGGGAAATAAATAGAGAAAAGTAGGTAAATTATCTAGAGAAAAAATAGGTGTATAAATATAGATAAATAGCTAAATAAATCAAAGAAAAAAAGGTAAATAAAACAATAGGTAAATAAATTAGAGGAAAAAATAGGTAAATAAACAGAGAAAAATAGGAAAATAAATGAGAGAAAATATAGGTAAATGACTAGAGAAACAAAAGGGAAATAAATAGAGAAAAATAGGTAAATTATCTAGAGAAAAAATAGGTGTATAAATATAGATAAATAGCTAAATAAATCAAAGAAAAAAAGGTAAATAAAAAAATAGGTAAATAAATTAGAGGAAAAAATAGGTAAATAACTAGAGAAAAATAGGTAAATAAATAGAGAAAACAAACGAGGTAAATAAATAGAGAAAAAATAGTAAAATAAATAGAGAAAAAATAGGTAAATTATCTGGAGATAAAATAGGTGTATAAATAGAGATAAATAGCTAAATAAATCAAAGAAAAAAAGGTAAATAAAAAAATAAGTAAATAAATTAGAGGAAAAAATAGGTAAATAACTAGAGAAAAATAGGTAAATAAATAGAGAAAACAAAAGAGGTAAATAAATAGAGAAAAATAGGAAAATAAATAGAGAAAAAATAGGTATATTATCTAGAGAAAAAAAAGGTGTATAAATAGTGATAAACAGCTAAATAAATCAAAGAAAAAAAGGTAAATAAAAAAATAGGTAAGTAAATTAGAGGAAAAATAGGTAAATTATCTAGAGAAAAAATAGGTGTATAAATATAGATAAATAGCTACATAAATCAAAGAAAAAAAGGAAAATAAAAAAATAGGTAAATAAATTAAAGGAAAAATAGGTAAATAAGCAGAGAAAAATTAGGAAAATAAATGAGAGAAAATATAGGTAAATGACTAGAGAAACAATAAGGAAATAAATAGAGAAAAGTAGGTAAATTATCTAGAGAAAAAATAGGTGTATAAATATAGATAAATAGCTAAATAAATCAAAGAAAAAAAGGTAAATAAAACAATAGGTAAATAAATTAGAGGAAAAAATAGGTAAATAACTAGAGAAAAATAGGTAAATAAATAGAGAAAACAAAAGAGGTAAATAAATAGAGAAAAATAGGAAAATAAATAGAGAAAAAATAGGTAAATTATCTAGAGAAAAAATAGGTGTATAAATACAGATAAATAGCTAAATAAATCAAAGAAAAAAAGGTAAATGAAAAAATAGGTAAATAAACTAGAGAAAAAAATAGGTAAATAAATTAGAGAAAAAAATAGGTAAATATATAGAGAAAAAATAGGTAAGTAACTAGAGAAAAATAGGTAAATAAATAGAGAAAACAAAAGAGGTAAATAAATAGAGAAAAATAGGAAAATAAATAGAGAAAAAATAGGTATATTATCTAGAGAAAAAATAGGTGTATAAATAGAGATAAATAGCTAAATAAATCAAAGAAAAAAAGGTAAATAAAAAAATAGGTAAATAAATTAGAGGAAAAAATAGGTAAATAACAAGAGAAAAATAGGTAAATAAATAGAGAAAACAAAAGAGGTAAATAAATAGAGAAAAATAGGAAAATAAATAGAGAAAAAATGGGTAAATTATCTGGAGAAAAAATAGGTGTATAAATACAGATAAATAGCTAAATAAATCAAAGAAAAAAAGGTAAATAAAAAAATAGGTAAATAAATTAGAGGAAAAAATAGGTAAATAACTAGAGAAAAATAGGTAAATAAACAGAAAAAACAAAAGAGGTAAATAAATAGAGAAAAATAGGAAAATAAATAGAGAAAAAATAGGTAAATTATCTAGAGAAAAAATAGGTGTATAAATAGAGATAAATAGCTAAATAAATCAAAGAAAAAAAGGTAAATAAAAAAATAGGTAAATAAATTAGAGGAAAAAATAGGTAAATAACTAGAGAAAAATAGGTAAATAAATAGAGAAAACAAAAGAGGTAAATAAATAGAGAAAAATAGGAAAATAAATAGAGAAAAAATAGGTAAATTATCTAGAGAAAAAATAGGTGTATAAATACAGATAAATAGCTAAATAAATCAAAGAAAAAAAGGTAAATAAAAAAATAGGTAAATAAACTAGAGAAAAAAATAGGTAAATAAATTAGAGAAAAAATAGGTAAATTATCTAGAGAAAAAATAGGTGTATAAATATAGATAAATAGCTACATAAATCAAAGAAAAAAAGGAAAATAAAAAAATAGGTAAATAAATTAAAGGAAAAATAGGTAAATAAGCAGAGAAAAATAGGAAAATAAATGAGAGAAAATATAGGTAAATGACTAGAGAAACAATAGGGAAATAAATAGAGAAAAGTAGGTAAATTATCTAGAGAAAAAATAGGTGTATAAATATAGATAAATAGCTAAATAAATCAAAGAAAAAAAGGTAAATAAAACAATAGGTAAATAAATTAGAGGAAAAAATAGGTAAATAAACAGAGAAAAATAGGAAAATAAATGAGAGAAAATATAGGTAAATGACTAGAGAAACAAAAGGGAAATAAATAGAGAAAAATAGGTAAATTATCTAGAGAAAAAATAGGTGTATAAATATAGATAAATAGCTAAATAAATCAAAGAAAAAAAGGTAAATAAAAAAATAGGTAAATAAATTAGAGGAAAAAATAGGTAAATAACTAGAGAAAAATAGGTAAATAAATAGAGAAAACAAACGAGGTAAATAAATAGAGAAAAAATAGTAAAATAAATAGAGAAAAAATAGGTAAATTATCTGGAGATAAAATAGGTGTATAAATAGAGATAAATAGCTAAATAAATCAAAGAAAAAAAGGTAAATAAAAAAATAAGTAAATAAATTAGAGGAAAAAATAGGTAAATAACTAGAGAAAAATAGGTAAATAAATAGAGAAAACAAAAGAGGTAAATAAATAGAGAAAAATAGGAAAATAAATAGAGAAAAAATAGGTATATTATCTAGAGAAAAAAAAGGTGTATAAATAGTGATAAACAGCTAAATAAATCAAAGAAAAAAAGGTAAATAAAAAAATAGGTAAATAAATTAGAGGAAAAAATAGGTAAATAACTAGAGAAAAATAGGTAAATAAATAGAGAAAACAAAAGAGGTAAATAAATAGAGAAAAATAGCAAAATAAATAGAGAAAAAATAGGTAAATTATCTAGAGAAAAAATAGGTGTATAAATACAGATAAATAGCTAAATAAATCAAAGAAAAAAAGGTAAATAAAAAAATAGGTAAATAAACTAGAGAAAACAATAGGTAAATAAATTAGAGAAAAAATAGGTAAATTATCTAGAGAAAAAATAGGTGTATAAATATAGATAAATAGCTACATAAATCAAAGAAAAAAAGGAAAATAAAAAAATAGGTAAATAAATTAAAGGAAAAATAGGTAAATAAGCAGAGAAAAATAGGAAAATAAATGAGAGAAAATATAGGTAAATGACTAGAGAAACAATAGGGAAATAAATAGAGAAAAGTAGGTAAATTATCTAGAGAAAAAATAGGTGTATAAATATAGATAAATAGCTAAATAAATCAAAGAAAAAAAGGTAAATAAAAAAATAGGTAAATAAATTAGAGGAAAAAATAGGTAAATAACTAGAGAAAAATAGGTAAATAAATAGAGAAAACAAACGAGGTAAATAAATAGAGAAAACAAACGAGGTAAATAAATAGAGAAAAAATAGTAAAATAAATAGAGAAAAAATAGGTAAATTATCTGGAGATAAAATAGGTGTATAAATAGAGATAAATAGCTAAATAAATCAATGAAAAAAAGGTAAATAAAAAAATAAGTAAATAAATTAGAGGAAAAAATAGGTAAATAACTAGAGAAAAATAGGTAAATAAATAGAGAAAACAAAAGAGGTAAATAAATAGAGAAAAATAGGAAAATAAATAGAGAAAAAATAGGTATATTATCTAGAGAAAAAAAAGGTGTATAAATAGTGATAAACAGCTAAATAAATCAAAGAAAAAAAGGTAAATAAAAAAATAGGTAAATAAATTAGAGGAAAAAATAGGTAAATAACTAGAGAAAAATAGGTAAATAAATAGAGAAAACAAAAGAGGTAAATAAATAGAGAAAAATAGCAAAATAAATAGAGAAAAAATAGGTAAATTATCTAGAGAAAAAATAGGTGTATAAATACAGATAAATAGCTAAATAAATCAAAGAAAAAAAGGTAAATAAAAAAATAGGTAAATAAATTAGAGGAAAAAATAGGTAAATAACTAGAGAAAAATAGGTAAATAAACAGAAAAAACAAAAGAGGTAAATAAATAGAGAAAAATAGGAAAATAAATAGAGAAAAAATAGGTAAATTATCTAGAGAAAAAATAGGTGTATAAATAGAGATAAATAGCTAAATAAATCAAAGAAAAAAAGGTAAATAAAAAAATAGGTAAATAAATTAGAGGAAAAAATAGGTAAATAACTAGAGAAAAATAGGTAAATAAATAGAGAAAACAAAAGAGGTAAATAAATAGAGAAAAATAGGAAAATAAATAGAGAAAAAATAGGTAAATTATCTAGAGAAAAATAGGTGTATAAATACAGATAAATAGCTAAATAAATCAAAGAAAAAAAGGTAAATAAACTAGAGAAAAAAGTAGGTAAATAAATTAGAGAAAAAATAGGTAAATTATCTAGAGAAAAAATAGGTGTATAAATATAGATAAATAGCTACATAAATCAAAGAAAAAAAGGAAAATAAAAAAATAGGTAAATAAATTAAAGGAAAAATAGGTAAATAAGCAGAGAAAAATTAGGAAAATAAATGAGAGAAAATATAGGTAAATGACTAGAGAAACAATAGGGAAATAAATAGAGAAAAGTAGGTAAATTATCTAGAGAAAAAATAGGTGTATAAATATAGATAAATAGCTAAATAAATCAAAGAAAAAAAGGTAAATAAAACAATAGGTAAATAAATTAGAGGAAAAATAGGAAAATAAATAGAGAAAAATAGGTAAATTATATAGAGAAAAAATAGGTGTATAAATAGAGATAAATAGCTAAATAAATCAAAGAAAAGAAGGTAAAAAAAAATAAGTAAATAAATTAGAGGAAAAAATAGGTAAATAACTAGAGAAAAATAAGTAAATAAATAGAGAAAACAAAAGAGGTAAATAAATAGAGAAAAATAGGAAAATAAATAGAGAAAAAATAGGTATATTATCTAGAGAAAAAATACGTGTATAAATAGAGATAAATAGCTAAATAAATCAAAGAAAAAAAGGTAAATAAAAAAATAGGTAAATAAATTAGAGGAAAAAATAGGTAAATAACTAGAGAAAAATAGGTAAATAAATAGAGAAAACAAAAGAGGTAAATAAATAGAGAAAAATAGGAAAATAAATAGAGAAAAAATAGGTAAATTATCTAGAGAAAAAATAGGTGTATAAATACAGATAAATAGCTAAATAAATCAAAGAAAAAAAGGTAAATAAAACAATAGGTAAAGAAATTAAAGGAAAAAATAGGTAAATAAACAGAGAAAAAATAGGTAAATAAATGAGAGAAAAATAGGTAAATATCTAGAGAAAAAATAGGTAAATAAATAGAGAAAAATAGGTAAATAAAAAGAGAAAAAATAGGTAAATTAAATAGGGAAAAATAGGTAAATAAACAGAGAAAAATAGGTAAATAAGTAGAGAAAACAAAAGAGGTAAACAAATAGAGAAAAAATAGTAAAATAAATAGAGAAAAAATAGGTAAATTATCTGGAGATAAAATAGGTGTATAAATAGAGATAAATAGCTAAATAAATCAAAGAAAAAAAGGTAAATAAAAAAATATGTAATGAAATTAGAGGAAAATATAGGTAAATAAATGAGAAAGAAAAATGCGTAAATAACTAGAGAAAAAATTGGTAACTAAATAGAGAAAAATAGGTAAATAAATAGAGAAAATTAGGTTAATAAAATAGGGAAAAATAGGTAAATAAACAGAGAAAAATAGGTAAATAAGTAGAGAAAACAAAAGAGGTAAATAAATAGAGAAAAAATAGGAAAATAAATAGAGAAAAATAGGTAAATTATATAGAGATAAAATAGGTGTATAAATAGAGATAAATAGCTAAATAAAACAAAGAAAAAAAGGTAAATAAAAAAATAAGTCAATAAATTAGAGGAAAAAATAGGTAAATAACTAGAGAAAAATAGGTAAATAAATAGAGAAAACAAAAGAGGTAAATAAATAGAGAAAAATAGGAAAATAAATAGAGAAAAAATAGGTATATTATCTAGAGAAAAAATAGGTGTATAAATAGAAATAAATAGCTAAATAAATCAAAGAAAAAAAGGTAAATAAAAAAATAGGTAAATAAATTAGAGGAAAAAATAGGTAAATAACTAGAGAAAAATAGGTAAATAAATAGAGAAAACAAAAGAGGTAAATAAATAGAGAAAAATAGGAAAATAAATAGAGAAAAAATAGGTAAATTATCTAGAGAAAAAATAGGTGTATAAATAGAGATAAATAGCTAATTAAATCAAAGAAAAAAAGGTAAATAAAAAAATAGGTAAATAAATTAGAGGAAAAAATAGGTAAATAACTAGAGAAAAATGGGTAAATAAATAGAGAAAACAAAAGAGGTAAATAAATAGAGAAAAATAGGAAAATAAATAGAGAAAAAGTAGGTAAATTATCTAGAGAAAAAATAGGTGTATAAATAGAGATAAATAGCTAAATAAATCAAAGAAAAAAAGGTAAATAAAAAAATAGGTAAATAAATTAGAGGAAAAAATAGGTAAATAACTAGAGAAAAATAGGTAAATAAATGGAGAAAACAAAAGAGGTAAATAAATAGAGAAAAATAGGAAAATAAATAGAGAAAAAATAGGTAAATTATCTAGAGAAAAAATAGGTGTATAAATATAGATAAATAGCTAAATAAATCAAAGAAAAAAAGGTAAATAAAAAAATAGGTAAATAAATTAGAGGAAAAAATAGGTAAATAAATTCGAGAAAAAATAGGTAAATTATCTAGAGAAAAATAGGTGTATAAATATAGATAAATAGCTACATAAATCAAAGAAAAAAAGGTAAATAAAAAAATACGTAAATAAATTAAAGGAAAAATAGGTAAATAAACAGAGAAAAAATAGGAAAATAAATGAGAGAAAATATAGGTAAATGACTAGAGAAACAATAGGTAAATAAATAGAGAAAAATAGGTAAATAAATAGAGAAAAAATAGGTATATTATCTAGAGAAAAAATAGGTGTATAAGTAGAGATAAATAGCTAAATAAATCAAAGAAAAAAAGGTAAATAAAAAAATAGGTAAATAAATTAGAGGAAAAAATAGGTAAATAACTAGAGAAAAATAGGTAAATAAATAGAGAAAACAAAAGAGGTAAATAAATAGAGAAAAATAGGTAAATAAATAGAGAAAAATAGGTAAATTATCTAGAGAAAAAATAGGTGTATAAATAGAGATAAATAGCTAAATAAATAAAAGAAAAAAAGGTAAATAAAAAAATAATTAAATAAACTAGAGAAAAAATAGGTAAATAAATTAGAGAAAAAATAGGTAAATTATCTAGAGAAAAAATAGGTGTATAAATAGAGATAAATAGCTAAATAAATCAAAGAAAAAAAGGTAAATAAAAAATAGGTAAATAAATTAGAGGAAAAAATAGGTAAATAACTAGAGAAAAATAGGTAAATAAATAGAGAAAACAAAAGAGGTAAATAAATAGAGAAAAATAGGAAAATAAATAGAGAAAAAATAGGTATATTATCTAGAGAAAAAATAGGTGTATAAATAGAGATAAATAGCTAAATAAATCAAAGAAAAAAAGGTAAATAAAAAACTAGGTAATTAAATTAGAGGAAAAAATAGGTAATAACTAGAGAAAAATAGGTAAATAAATAGAGAAAACAAAAGAGGTAAATAAATAGAGAAAAATAGGAAAATAAATATATAAAAAATAGGTATATTATCTAGAGAAAAAATAGGTGTATAAATAGAGATAAATAGCTAAATAAATCAAAGAAAAAAAGGTAAATAAAAAAATAGGTAAATAAATTAGAGGAAAAAATAGGTAAATAACTAGAGAAAAATAGGTAAAGAAATAGAGAAAAAAGAGGTAAATAAATAGAGAAAACAAAAGAGGTAAATAAATAGAGAAAAATATGAAAATAAATAGAGAAAAAATAGGTAAATTATCTAGAGAAAAAATAGGTGTATAAATAGAGATAAATAGCTAAATAAATCACAGAAAAAAAGGTAAATAAAAAAATAGGTAAATAAATTAGAGGAAAAAATAGGTAAATAACTAGAGAAAAATAGGTAAATAAATAGAGAAAACAAAAGAGGTAAATAAATAGAGAAAAATAGGAAAATAAATAGAGAAAAAATAGGTAAATTATCTAGAGAAAAATAGGTGTATAAATAGAGATAAATAGCTAAATAAATCAAAGAAAAAGAGGTAAATAAAAAATAGGTAAATAAACTAGAGAAAAAAATAGGTAAATAAATTAGAGAAAAAATAGGTAAATTATCTAGAGAAAAAATAGGTGTATAAATATAGATAAATAGCTACATAAATAAAAGAAAAAAGGTAAATAAAGAAATACGTAAATAAATTAAAGGAAAAATAGGTAAATAAACAGAGAAAAATAGGAAAATAAATGAGAGAAAATATAGGTAAATGACTAGAGAAACAATAGGTAAATAAATAGAGAAAAATAGGTAAATAAATAGAGAAAATATAGGTGTATAAACTAGAGAAAGAAAGGGGTAAATAAATAGAAAAAGTTAATGAATAGAGAAAAAATAGGTAAATAAATAGAGAAAAAATAGGTAAATTATCTAGAGAAAAATAGGTAAATAAATAGAGAAAATATAGGTGTATAATTTAGAGAGAAAAAGCGGTAAATAAATAGAAAAAAGTTAATGAGTAGAGAAAAAATTGGAAAATAAATAGAGAAAAAATAGGTAAATAAGCTAGAGAAAAAATAGGTGTATAAATAGAGAAAAATAGCTAAATAAATCAAGGGAAAAAAGGTAAATAAAAAAATAGGTAAATAAATTAGAGGAAAAAATAGGTAAATAACTAGAGAAAAATAGGTAAATAAATAGAGAAAACAAAAGAGGTAAATAAATAGAGAAAAATAGGAAAATAAAGAGAGAAAAAATAGGTATATTATCTAGAGAAAAATGGGTGTATAAATAGAGAAAAAATAGGTAAATTATCTAGAGAAAAATAGGTAAATAAATAGTGAAAACAAAAAAAGTAAATAAATAGAGAAAAAAATAGGTAAATAAACACAGAAAAATAGGTAAATTAGGTAGAGAAAAAATAGGTGTATAAATAGAGAAAAATAGGTAAATAAACCAAAGGAAAAAAGGTAAATAAAAAAATAGGTAAATAAATTAGAGGAAAAAATAGGTAACTAAACAGAGAAATAGGAAAATAAATGAGAGAAAATATAGGTAAATAACTAGAGAAACAATAGCTAAATAAATAGAGAAAAATAGGTAAATAAATAGAGAAAATATAGGTGTATAATTTAGAGAGAAAAAGCGGTAAATAAATAGAAAAAAGTTAATGAGTAGAGAAAAAATTGGAAAATAAATAGAGAAAAATAGGTAAATAAATAGAGAAAAAATAGGTAAATTATCTAGAGAAAAATAGGTAAATAAATAGAGAAAACAAAAGAGGTAAATAAATAGAGAAAAATAGGTAAATAAGTACATAAGAAAATAGGTAAATAAAATAGAGAAAAAATAGGCAAATAAATAGAGAAAAATAGGTAAATTATATAGAGAAAAAATAGGTGTATAAATAGAGATAAATAGCTAAATAAATCAAAGAAAAAAGATAAATAAAAAAATAGCTAAATAAATTAGAGGAAAAAATAGGTAAATAACTAGAGAAAAATAGGTAAATAAATAGAGAAAACAAAAGAGGTAAATAAATAGAGAAAAATAGGAAAATAAATAGAGAAAAAATAGGTAAATTATCTAGAGAAAAATAGGTGTATAAATAGAGATAAATAGCTAAATAAATCAAAGAAAAAGAGGTAAATAAAAAAATAGGTAAATAAATTAGAGGAAAAAATAGGTAAATAACTAGAGAAAAATAGGTAAATAAATAGAGAAAACAAAAGAGGTAAATAAATAGAGAAAAATAGGAAAATAAATAGATAAAAAATAGGTATATTATCTAGAGAAAAAATAGGTGTATAAATAGAGATAAATAGCTAAATAAATCAAAGAAAAAAAGGTAAATAAAAAAATAATTAAATAAACTAGAGAAAAAAATAGGTAAATAAATTAGAGAAAAAATAGGTAAATTATCAAGAGAAAAAATGGGTGTATAAATAGAGAAAAATAGGTAATGAAGTACAGAAAACAAAGTAGGTAAATAAATACAGAAAAAAGAGGTAAATAACTAGAGAAAAATAGGTAAATAAATAGAGAAAACAAAAGAGGTAAATAAATAGAGAAAAATAGGAAAATAAATAGAGAAAAAATAGGTATATTATCTAGAGAAAAAATAGGTGTATAAATAGAGATAAATAGCTAAATAAATCAAAGAAAAAAAGGTAAATAAAAAACTAGGTAATTAAATTAGAGGAAAAAGTAGGTAAATAACTAGAGAAAAATAGGTAAATAAATAGAGAAAACAAAAGAGGTAAATAAATAGAGAAAAATAGGAAAATAAATATATAAAAAATAGGTATATTATCTAGAGAAAAAATAGGTGTATAAATAGAGATAAATAGCTAAATAAATCAAAGAAAAAAAGGTAAATAAAAAAATAGGTAAATAAATTAGAGGAAAAAATAGGTAAATAACTAGAGAAAAATAGGTAAATAAATAGAGAAAACAAAAGAGGTAAATAAATAGAGAAAACAAAAGAGGTAAATAAATAGAGAAAAATATGAAAATAAATAGAGAAAAAATAGGTAAATTATCTAGAGAAAAAATAGGTGTATAAATAGAGATAAATAGCTAAATAAATCACAGAAAAAAAGGTAAATAAAAAAATAGGTAAATAAATTAGAGGAAAAATAGGTAAATAACTAGAGAAAAATAGGTAAATAAATAGAGAAAACAAAAGAGGTAAATAAATAGAGAAAAATAGGAAAATAAATAGAGAAAAAATAGGTAAATTATCTAGAGAAAAATAGGTGTATAAATAGAGATAAATAGCTAAATAAATCAAAGAAAAAGAGGTAAATAAAAAATAGGTAAATAAACTAGAGAAAAAAATAGGTAAATAAATTAGAGAAAAAATAGGTAAATTATCTAGAGAAGAAATAGGTGTATAAATATAGATAAATAGCTACATAAATAAAAGAAAAAAAGGTAAATAAAGAAATACGTAAATAAATTAAAGGAAAAATAGGTAAATAAACAGAGAAAAATAGGAAAATAAATGAGAGAAAATATAGGTAAATGACTAGAGAAACAATAGGTAAATAAATAGAGAAAAATAGGTAAATAAATAGAGAAAATATAGGTGTATAAACTAGAGAAAGAAAGGGGTAAATAAATAGAAACAGTTAATGAATAGAGAAAAAATAGGTAAATAAATAGAGAAAAAATTGGTAAATTATCTAGAGAAAAATAGGTAAATAAATAGAGAAAACAAAAGAGGTAAATAAATAGAGAAAAAAATAGGTAAATAAATACAGAAAAATAGGTAAATTAGGTAGAGAAAAAATAGGTGTACAAATAGAGAAAAATAGGTAATGAAGTACAGAAAACAAAGTACGTAAATAAATACAGAAAAAAGAGGTAAATAACTAGAGAAAAAATAGGTAAATAAATAGAGAAAACAAAAGGGGTAAATAAATAGAGAAAAACAGGGAAATAAATAGAGAAAAATAGGTAAATTATCTAGAGAAAAAATAGGTGTATAAATATAGATAAATAGCTAAATAAATCAAAGAAAAAAAGGTAAATAAAACAATAGGTAAATAAATTAAAGGAGAAAATAGGTAAATATCTGGAGAAAAAATAGGTAAATAAATAGAGAAAAATAGGTAAATAAACCAAAGAAAAAAAGGTAAATAAAAAATAGGTAAATAAATTAGAGAAAAAAATAGGTAAATAAACAGAGAAAAATACGTAAATAAATGAGAGAGAAAAATAGGTAAATATATAGAGAAAAAATAGGTAAATAAATAGAGAAAAAAGAGGTAAATAAATAGAGATAAATAGGTAAATAAGTACATAAGAAAATAGGTAAATAAAATAGAGAAAAAATAGGCAAATAAACAGAGAAAAATAGGTAAATTATATAGAGAAAAAATAGGTGTATAAATATAGATAAATAGCTAAATAAATCAAAGAAAAAAAGGTAAATAAAACAATAGGTAAATAAATTAAAGGAGAAAATAGGTAAATATCTGGAGAAAAAATAGGTAAATAAATAGAGAAAAATAGGTAAATAAACCAAAGAAAAAAAGGTAAATAAAAAAATAGGTAAATAAATTAGAGAAAAAAAATAGGTAAATAAACAGAGAAAAATACGTAAATAAATGAGAGAGAAAAATAGGTAAATATATAGAGAAAAAATAGGTAAATAAATAGAGAAAAAAGAGGTAAATAAATAGAGAAAAATAGGTAAATAAGTACATAAGAAAATAGGTAAATAAAATAGAGAAAAAAATAGGCAATTAAATAGATTAAAATAGGTAAATAAGCTAGAGAAAAAATAGGTGTATAAATAGAGAAAAATAGCTAAATAAATCAAGGGAAAAAAGGTAAATAAAAAAATAGGTAAATAAATTAGAGGAAAAAATAGGTAAATAACTCGAGAAAAAAATAGGTAAATAAATTAGAGAAAAAATAGGTAAATTATCTAGAGAAGAAATAGGTGTATAAATATAGATAAATAGCTACATAAATAAAAGAAAAAAAGGTAAATAAAGAAATACGTAAATAAATTAAAGGAAAAATAGGTAAATAAACAGAGAAAAATAGGAAAATAAATGAGAGAAAATATAGGTAAATGACTAGAGAAACAATAGGTAAATAAATAGAGAAAAATAGGTAAATAAATAGAGAAAATATAGGTGTATAAACTAGAGAAAGAAAGGGGTAAATAAATAGAAACAGTTAATGAATAGAGAAAAAATAGGTAAATAAATAGAGAAAAAATTGGTAAATTATCTAGAGAAAAATAGGTAAATAAATAGAGAAAACAAAAGAGGTAAATAAATAGAGAAAAAAATAGGTAAATAAAAACAGAAAAATAGGTAAATTAGGTAGAGAAAAAATAGGTGTACAAATAGAGAAAAATAGGTAATGAAGTACAGAAAACAAAGTACGTAAATAAATACAGAAAAAAGAGGTAAATAACTAGAGAAAAAATAGGTAAATAAATAGAGAAAACAAAAGGGGTAAATAAATAGAGAAAAACAGGGAAATAAATAGAGAAAAATAGGTAAATTATCTAGAGAAAAAATAGGTGTATAAATATAGATAAATAGCTAAATAAATCAAAGAAAAAAAGGTAAATAAAACAATAGGTAAATAAATTAAAGGAGAAAATAGGTAAATATCTGGAGAAAAAATAGGTAAATAAATAGAGAAAAATAGGTAAATAAACCAAAGAAAAAAAGGTAAATAAAAAAATAGGTAAATAAATTAGAGAAAAAAATAGGTAAATAAACAGAGAAAAATACGTAAATAAATGAGAGAGAAAAATAGGTAAATATATAGAGAAAAAATAGGTAAATAAATAGAGAAAAAAGAGGTAAATAAATAGAGAAAAATAGGTAAATAAGTACATAAGAAAATAGGTAAATAAAATAGAGAAAAAATAGGCAAATAAATAGAGAAAAATAGGTAAATTATATAGAGAAAAAATAGGTGTATAAATATAGATAAATAGCTAAATAAATCAAAGAAAAAAAGGTAAATAAAACAATAGGTAAATAAATTAAAGGAGAAAATAGGTAAATATCTGGAGAAAAAATAGGTAAATAAATAGAGAAAAATAGGTAAATAAACCAAAGAAAAAAAGGTAAATAAAAAAATAGGTAAATAAATTAGAGAAAAAAATAGGTAAATAAACAGAGAAAAATACGTAAATAAATGAGAGAGAAAAATTGGTAAATATATAGAGAAAAAATAGGTAAATAAATAGAGAAAAAAGAGGTAAATAAATAGAGAAAAATAGGTAAATAAGTACATAAGAAAATAGGTAAATAAAATAGAGAAAAAAATAGGCAAATAAATAGATTAAAATAGGTAAATAAGCTAGAGAAAAAATAGGTGTATAAATAGAGAAAAATAGCTAAATAAATCAAGGGAAAAAAGGTAAATAAAAAAATAGGTAAATAAATTAGAGGAAAAAATAGGTAAATAACTCGAGAAAAAAATAGGTAAATAAATTAGAGAAAAAATAGGTAAATTATCTAGAGAAGAAATAGGTGTATAAATATAGATAAATAGCTACATAAATAAAAGAAAAAAAGGTAAATAAAGAAATACGTAAATAAATTAAAGGAAAAATAGGTAAATAAACAGAGAAAAATAGGAAAATAAATGAGAGAAAATATAGGTAAATGACTAGAGAAACAATAGGTAAATAAATAGAGAAAAATAGGTAAATAAATAGAGAAAATATAGGTGTATAAACTAGAGAAAGAAAGGGGTAAATAAATAGAAACAGTTAATGAATAGAGAAAAAATAGGTAAATAAATAGAGAAAAAATTGGTAAATTATCTAGAGAAAAATAGGTAAATAAATAGAGAAAACAAAAGAGGTAAATAAATAGAGAAAAATAGGTAAATAAAATAGGGAAAAATAGGTAAATAAACAGAGAAAAATAGGTAAATAAGTAGAGAAAACAAAAGAGGTAAATAAATACAGAAAAAATAGGAAAATAAATAGAGAAAAATAGGTAAATTATATAGAGAAAAAATAGGTATATAAATAGAGTTAAATAGCTAAATAAATCAAAGAAAAAAAGGTAAATAAAAAAATAGGTAAATAAATTAGAGGAAAAAATATGTAAATAACTACAGAAAAATAGGTAAATAAATAGAGAAAACAAAAGAGGTAAATAAATAGAGAAAAATAGGAAAATAAATAGAGAAAAAATAGGTATATTATCTAGAGAAAAAATAGGTGTATAAATAGAGATAAATAGCTAAATAAATCAAAGAAAAAAAGGTAAATAAAAAAATAGGTAAATAACTAGAGAAAAATAGGTAAATAAATAGAGAAAACAAAAGAGGTAAATAAATAGAGAAAAATAGGAAAATAAATAGAGAAAAAATAGGTAAATTATCTAGAGAAAAATAGGTGTATAAATAGAGATAAAT
>NW_027486234.1:0-24957 GCF_050908995.1 Andrena cerasifolii
GTTTTTCAATATCGGTTTTTCAATATCAGTTTTTCAATATCAGTTTTTCAATATTTGTTCTCCAATATCGGTTTTTGAATATCGGTTCTAATATCGGATTCAATATCGGTTTTTCAATATCGGTTTTTCAATATCAGTTTTTCGATATCAGTTTTTCAATATTTGTTTTTCAAAATCGGTTT
This sequence comes from Andrena cerasifolii, assembly GCF_050908995.1. NCBI lineage: Eukaryota > Metazoa > Arthropoda > Insecta > Hymenoptera > Andrenidae > Andrena > Andrena cerasifolii. The sequence goes on from NW_027486234.1 coordinate 183, forward strand.
TTCAATATTTGTTTTTTCAATATCGGTTTTTCAATATCGGTTCTAATATCGGTTTCAATATCAGTTTTTCAATATCGGTTTTTCAATATCAGTTTTTCGATATCAGTTTTTCAATATTTGTTTTTCAATATCGGTTTTTCAATATCGGTTTTTCAATATCGGTTTTTCAATATCGGTTTTTCAATATCAGTTTTTCGATATCAGTTTTTCAATATTTGTTTTTCAATATCGGTTCTAATACCGGTTTCAATATCAGTTTTTCAATATTTGTTCTCCAATATCGGTTTTTGAATATCGGTTCTAATATCGGATTCAATATCGGTTTTTCAATATCGGTTTTTCAATATCAGTTTTTCGATATCAGTTTTTCAATATTTGTTTTTCAATATCGGTTTTTCAATATCGGTTTTTCAATATCGGTTTTTCAATATCAGTTTTTCGATATCAGTTTTTCAATATTTGTTTTCAATATCGGTTTTTCAATATCGGTTCTAATATCGGTTTCAATATCAGTTTTTCAATATCGGTTTTTCAATATCAGTTTTTCAATATCGGTTCTAATATCGGTTTCAATATCGGTTTCAATATCAGTTTTTCAATATCGGTTTTTCAATATCGGTTTTTCAATATCAGTTTTTCGATATCAGTTTTTCAATATTTGTTTTTCAATATCGGTTTTTCAATATCGCGTTCTAATATCGGATTCAATATCGGTTTTTCAATATCGGATTTTCAATATTTGTTTTTCAATATCGGTTCTAATATCGGTTTCAATATCAGTTTTTCAATATCGGTTTTTCAATATCAGTTTTTCGATATCAGTTTTTCAATATTTGTTTTTCAATATCGGTTTTTCAATATCGGTTCTAATATCGGATTCAATATCGGTTTTTCAATATCGGTTTTTCAATATCAGTTTTTCGATATCAGTTTATCAATATTTGTTCTCCAATATCGGTTTTTGAATATCGGTTCTAATATCGGATTCAATATCGGTTTTTCAATATCGGTTTTTCAATATCAGTTTTTCAATATCGGTTTTTCAATATCAGTTTTTCAATATTTGTTCTCCAATATCGGTTTTTCAATATCGGTTCTAATATCGGATTCAATATCGGTTTTTCAATATCGGTTTTTCAATATTTGTTTTTCAATATCGGTTTTTCAATATCGGTTTTTCAATATTTGTTTTTCAATATCGGTTTTTCAATATCGGTTTTTCAATATCAGTTTTTCGATATCAGTTTATCAATATTTGTTCTCCAATATCGGTTTTTGAATATCGGTTCTAATATCGGATTCAATATCAGTTTTTCAATATTTGTTTTTCAATATCGGTTTTTCAATATCGGTTCTAATATCGGTTTCAATATCAGTTTTTCAATATCGGTTTTTCAATATCACTTTTTCAATATCGGTTTTTCAATATCGGTTCTAATATCGGTTTCAATATCAGTTTTTCAATATCGGTTTTTCAATATCAGTTTTTCGATATCAGTTTTTCAATATTTGTTTTTCAATATCGGTTTTTCAATATCGGTTCTAATATCGGATTCAATATCGGTTTTTCAATATCGGTTTTTCAATATCAGTTTTTCGATATCAGTTTATCAATATTTGTTCTCCAATATCGGTTTTTGAATATCGGTTCTAATATCGGTTTCAATATCGGTTTTGCAATATAAGTTTTTCAATATCGGTTTTTCAATATCGGTTTTTCAATATCGGTTTTTCAATATCAGTTTTTCAATATCAGTTTTTCAATATTTGTTCTCCAATATCGGTTTTTGAATATCGGTTCTAGTATCGGTTTCAATATCGGTTTTTCAATATCGGTTTTTCAATATCGGTTTTTCAATATCAGTTTTTCGATATAAGTTTTTCAATATCGGTTTTTCAATATTTGTTTTTCAATATCGGTTTTTCAATATCAGTTTTTCAATATTTGTTCTCCAATATCGGTTTTTGAATATCGGTTCTAATATCGGATTCAATATCGGTTTTTCAATATCGGTTTTTCAATATCAGTTTTTCGATATCAGTTTTTCAATATTTGTTTTTCAATATCGGTTTTTCAATATCGGTTTTTCAATATCGGTTCTAATATCGGTTTCAATATCAGTTTTTCAATATCGGTTTTTCAATATCACTTTTTCAATATCGGTTTTTCAATATCGGTTTTTCAATATCGGTTCTAATATCGGTTTCAATATCAGTTTTTCAATATCGGTTTTTCAATATCAGTTTTTTCGATATCAGTTTTTCAATATTTGTTTTTCAATATCGGTTTTTCAATATCGGTTCTAATATCGGATTCAATATCGGTTTTTCAATATCGGTTTTTCAATATCAGTTTTTCGATATCAGTTTTTCAATATTTGTTTTTCAATATCGGTTTTTCAATATCGGTTCTAATATCGGTTTCAATATCGGTTTTGCAATATAAGTTTTTCAATATCGGTTTTTCAATATCGGTTCTAATATCGGTTTCAATATCAGTTTTTCAATATCGGTTTTTCAATATCAGTTTTTCGATATCAGTTTTTCAATATTTGTTTTTCAATATCGGTTTTTTCAATATCGGTTCTAATATCGGTTTCAATATCTGTTTTTCAATATCGGTTTTTCAATATCAGTTTTTCGATATCAGTTTTTCAATATTTGTTTTTCAATATCGGTTTTTCAATATCAGTTTTTCAATATTTGTTCTCCAATATCGGTTTGAATATCGGTTCTAATATCGGTTTCAATATCAGTTTTTCAATATCGGTTTTTCAATATCACTTTTTCAATATCGGTTTTTCAATATCGGTTCTAATATCGGTTTCAATATCAGTTTTTCAATATCGGTTTTTCAATATCAGTTTTTCGATATCAGTTTTTCAATATTTGTTTTTCAATATCGGTTTTTCAATATCGGTTCTAATATCGGATTCAATATCGGTTTTTCAATATCGGTTTTTCAATATCAGTTTTTCGATATCAGTTTTTCAATATTTGTTCTCCAATATCGGTTTTTGAAAATCGGTTCTAATATCGGATTCAATATCGGTTTTTCAATATCGGTTTTTCAATATCAGTTTTTCAATATCGGTTTTTCAATATCAGTTTTTCAATATTTGTTCTCCAATATCGGTTTTTCAATATCGGTTCTAATATCGGATTCAAAATCGGTTTTTCAATATCGGTTTTTCAATATTTGTTTTTCAATATCGGTTTTTCAATATCGGTTTTTCAATATTTGTTTTTCAATATCGGTTTTTCAATATCGGTTTCAATATCAGTTTTCGAATATCGGTTTTTCAATATCGGTTTTTCAATATCGGTTCTAATATCGGTTTCAATATCAGTTTTTCAATATCGGTTTTTCAATATCAGTTTTTCGATATCAGTTTTTCAATATTTGTTTTTCAATATCGGTTTTTCAATATCGGTTCTAATATCGGTTTCAATATCGGTTTTTCAATATCGGTTTTTCAATATCGGTTTTTCAATATCGGTTTTTCAATATCGGTTTTTCAATATCAGTTTTTCAATATCAGTTTTTCAATATTTGTTCTCCAATATCGGTTTTTGAATATCGGTTCTAATATCGGATTCAATATCGGTTTTTCAATATCAGTTTTTCGATATCAGTTTTTCAATATTTGTTTTTCAATATCGGTTTTTCAATATCGGTTCTAATATCGGTTTCAATATCTGTTTTTCAATATCGGTTTTTCAATATCAGTTTTTCGATATCAGTTTTTCAATATTTGTTTTTCAATATCGGTTTTTCAATATCAGTTTTTCAATATTTGTTCTCCAATATCGGTTTTTGAATATCGGTTCTAATATCGGATTCAATATCGGTTTTTCAATATCGGTTCTAATATCGGTTTCAATATCAGTTTTTCAATATCGGTTTTTCAATATCAGTTTTTCAATATCGGTTCTAATATCGGTTTCAATATCAGTTTTTCAATATCGGTTTTTCAATATCAGTTTTTCGATATCAGTTTTTCAATATTTGTTTTTCAATATCGGTTTTTCAATATCGGTTCTAATATCGGATTCAATATCGGTTTTTCAATATCGGTTTTTCAATATCAGTTTTTCGATATCAGTTTTTCAATATTTGTTCTCCAATATCGGTTTTTGAAAATCGGTTCTAATATCGGATTCAATATCGGTTTTTCAATATCGGTTTTTCAATATCAGTTTTTCAATATCGGTTTTTCAATATCAGTTTTTCAATATTTGTTCTCCAATATCGGTTTTTCAATATCGGTTCTAATATCGGATTCAATATCGGTTTTTCAATATCGGTTTTTCAATATTTGTTTTTCAATATCGGTTTTTCAATATCGGTTTTTCAATATTTGTTTTTCAATATCGGTTTTTCAATATCGGTTTCAATATCAGTTTTCGAATATCGGTTTTTCAATATCGGTTTTTCAATATCGGTTCTAATATCGGTTTCAATATCAGTTTTTCAATATCGGTTTTTCAATATCAGTTTTTCGATATCAGTTTTTCAATATTTGTTTTTCAATATCGGTTTTTCAATATCGGTTCTAATATCGGTTTCAATATCGGTTTTTCAATATCGGTTTTTCAATATCGGTTTTTCAATATCGGTTTTTCAATATCGGTTTTTCAATATCAGTTTTTCAATATCAGTTTTTCAATATTTGTTCTCCAATATCGGTTTTTGAATATCGGTTCTAATATCGGATTCAATATCGGTTTTTCAATATCAGTTTTTCGATATCAGTTTTTCAATATTTGTTTTTCAATATCGGTTTTTCAATATCGGTTCTAATATCGGTTTCAATATCTGTTTTTCAATATCGGTTTTTCAATATCAGTTTTTCGATATCAGTTTTTCAATATTTGTTTTTCAATATCGGTTTTTCAATATCGGTTCTAGTATCGGTTTCAATATCGGTTTTTCAATATCGGTTTTTCAATATCGGTTTTTCAATATCAGTTTTCGATATAAGTTTTTCAATATCGGTTTTTCAATATTTGTTTTTCAATATCGGTTTTTCAATATCAGTTTTTCAATATTTGTTCTCCAATATCGGTTTTTGAATATCGGTTCTAATATCGGATTCAATATCGGTTTTTCAATATCGGTTTTTCAATATCAGTTTTTCGATATCAGTTTTTCAATATTTGTTTTTCAATATCGGTTTTTCAATATCGGTTTTTCAATATCGGTTCTAATATCGGTTTCAATATCAGTTTTTCAATATCGGTTTTTCAATATCACTTTTTCAATATCGGTTTTTCAATATCGGTTTTTCAATATCGGTTCTAATATCGGTTTCAATATCAGTTTTTCAATATCGGTTTTTCAATATCAGTTTTTCGATATCAGTTTTCAATATTTGTTTTTCAATATCGGTTTTTCAATATCGGTTCTAATATCGGATTCAATATCGGTTTTTCAATATCGGTTTTTCAATATCAGTTTTTCGATATCAGTTTTTCAATATTTGTTTTTCAATATCGGTTTTTCAATATCGGTTCTAATATCGGTTTCAATATCGGTTTTGCAATATAAGTTTTTCAATATCGGTTTTTCAATATCGGTTCTAATATCGGTTTCAATATCAGTTTTTCAATATCGGTTTTTCAATATCAGTTTTTCGATATCAGTTTTTCAATATTTGTTTTTCAATATCGGTTTTTCAATATCGGTTCTAATATCGGTTTCAATATCTGTTTTTCAATATCGGTTTTTCAATATCAGTTTTTCGATATCAGTTTTTCAATATTTGTTTTTCAATATCGGTTTTTCAATATCAGTTTTTCAATATTTGTTCTCCAATATCGGTTTTTGAATATCGGTTCTAATATCGGTTTCAATATCAGTTTTTCAATATCGGTTTTTCAATATCACTTTTTCAATATCGGTTTTTCAATATCGGTTCTAATATCGGTTTCAATATCAGTTTTTCAATATCGGTTTTTCAATATCAGTTTTTCGATATCAGTTTTTCAATATTTGTTTTTCAATATCGGTTTTTCAATATCGGTTCTAATATCGGATTCAATATCGGTTTTTCAATATCGGTTTTTCAATATCAGTTTTTCGATATCAGTTTTTCAATATTTGTTCTCCAATATCGGTTTTTGAAAATCGGTTCTAATATCGGATTCAATATCGGTTTTTCAATATCGGTTTTTCAATATCAGTTTTTCAATATCGGTTTTTCAATATCAGTTTTTCAATATTTGTTCTCCAATATCGGTTTTTCAATATCGGTTCTAATATCGGATTCAATATCGGTTTTTCAATATCGGTTTTTCAATATTTGTTTTTCAATATCGGTTTTTCAATATCGGTTTTTCAATATTTGTTTTTCAATATCGGTTTTTCAATATCGGTTTTCAATATCAGTTTTCGAATATCGGTTTTTCAATATCGGTTTTTCAATATCGGTTCTAATATCGGTTTCAATATCAGTTTTTCAATATCGGTTTTTCAATATCAGTTTTTCGATATCAGTTTTTCAATATTTGTTTTTCAATATCGGTTTTTCAATATCGGTTCTAATATCGGTTTCAATATCGGTTTTTCAATATCGGTTTTTCAATATCGGTTTTTCAATATCGGTTTTTCAATATCGGTTTTTCAATATCAGTTTTTCAATATCAGTTTTTCAATATTTGTTCTCCAATATCGGTTTTTGAATATCGGTTCTAATATCGGATTCAATATCGGTTTTTCAATATCAGTTTTTCGATATCAGTTTTTCAATATTTGTTTTTCAATATCGGTTTTTCAATATCGGTTCTAATATCGGTTTTCAATATCTGTTTTTCAATATCGGTTTTTCAATATCAGTTTTTCGATATCAGTTTTTCAATATTTGTTTTTCAATATCGGTTTTTCAATATCAGTTTTTCAATATTTGTTCTCCAATATCGGTTTTTGAATATCGGTTCTAATATCGGATTCAATATCGGTTTTTCAATATCGGTTCTAATATCGGTTTCAATATCAGTTTTTCAATATCGGTTTTTCAATATCAGTTTTTCAATATCGGTTCTAATATCGGTTTCAATATCAGTTTTTCAATATCGGTTTTCAATATCAGTTTTTCGATATCAGTTTTTCAATATTTGTTTTTCAATATCGGTTTTTCAATATCGGTTCTAATATCGGTTTCAATATCGGTTTTGCAATATAAGTTTTTCAATATCGGTTTTTCAATATCGGTTTTTCAATATCGGTTTTTCAATATCAGTTTTTCAATATCAGTTTTTCAATATTTGTTCTCCAATATCGGTTTTTGAATATCGGTTCTAATATCGGATTCAATATCGGTTTTTCAATATCGGTTTTTCAATATCAGTTTTTCGATATCAGTTTTTCAATATTTGTTTTTCAATATCGGTTTTTCAATATTTGTTTTTCAATATCGGTTTTTCAATATCGGTTCTAATATCGGTTTCAATATCAGTTTTTCAATATCGGTTTTTCAATATCGGTTTTTCAATATCAGTTTTTCGATATCAGTTTTTCAATATTTGTTTTTCAATATCGGTTTTTCAATATCGGTTCTAATATCGGTTTCAATATCGGTTTTGCAATATAAGTTTTTCAATATCGGTTTTTCAATATCAGTTTTTCGATATCAGTTTTTCAATATTTGTTTTTCAATATCGGTTTTTCAATATCGGTTCTAATATCGGTTTCAATATCGGTTTTTCAATATCAGTTTTTCAATATCGGTTTTCAATATCAGTTTTTCGATATAAGTTTTTCAATATCGGTTTTTCAATATTTGTTTTTCAATATCGGTTTTTCAATATCAGTTTTTCAATATTTGTTCTCCAATATCGGTTTTTGAATATCGGTTCTAATATCGGATTCAATATCGGTTTTTCAATATCGGTTTTTCAATATCAGTTTTTCGATATCAGTTTTTCAATATTTGTTTTTCAATATCGGTTTTTCAATATCGGTTTTTCAATATCGGTTTTTCAATATCAGTTCTAATATCGGTTTCAATATCAGTTTTTCAATATCGGTTTTTCAATATCACTTTTTCAATATCGGTTTTTCAATATCGGTTTTTCAATATCGGTTCTAATATCGGTTTCAATATCAGTTTTTCAATATCGGTTTTTCAATATCAGTTTTTCGATATCAGTTTTTCAATATTTGTTTTTCAATATCGGTTTTTCAATATCGGTTCTAATATCGGTTTCAATATCGGTTTTGCAATATAAGTTTTTCAATATCGGTTTTTCAATATCGGTTCTAATATCGGTTTCAATATCAGTTTTTCAATATCGGTTTTTCAATATCAGTTTTTCGATATCAGTTTTTCAATATTTGTTTTTCAATATCGGTTTTTCAATATCGGTTCTAATATCGGTTTCAATATCTGTTTTTCAATATCGGTTTTTCAATATCAGTTTTTCGATATCAGTTTTTCAATATTTGTTTTTCAATATCGGTTTTTCAATATCAGTTTTTCAATATTTGTTCTCCAATATCGGTTTTTGAATATCGGTTCTAATATCGGATTCAATATCGGTTTTTCAATATCGGTTCTAATATCGGTTTCAATATCGGTTTTGCAATATAAGTTTTTCAATATCGGTTTTTCAATATCGGTTTTTCAATATCGGTTTTTCAATATCAGTTTTTCAATATCAGTTTTTCAATATTTGTTCTCCAATATCGGTGTTTGAATATCGGTTCTAATATCGGATTCAATATCGGTTTTTCAATATCAGTTTTTCGATATCAGTTTTTTCAATATCAGTTTTTCGATATCAGTTTTTCAATATTTGTTTTTCAATATCGGTTTTTCAATATCGGTTCTAATATCGGTTTCAATATCAGTTTTTCAATATCGGTTTTTCAATATCAGTTTTTCGATATCAGTTTTTCAATATTTGTTTTTCAATATCGGTTTTTCAATATCGGTTCTAATATCGGTTTCAATATCAGTTTTTCAATATCGGTTTTTCAATATCACTTTTTCAATATCGGTTTTTCAATATCGGTTCTAATATCGGTTTCAATATCAGTTTTTCAATATCGGTTTTTCAATATCAGTTTTTCGATATCAGTTTTTCAATATTTGTTTTTCAATATCGGTTTTTCAATATCGGTTCTAATATCGGATTCAATATCGGTTTTTCAATATCGGTTTTTCAATATCAGTTTTTCGATATCAGTTTATCAATATTTGTTCTCCAATATCGGTTTTTGAATATCGGTTCTAATATCGGATTCAATATCGGTTTTTCAATATCGGTTTTTCAATATCAGTTTTTCAATATCGGTTTTTCAATATCAGTTTTTCAATATTTGTTCTCCAATATCGGTTTTTCAATATCGGTTCTAATATCGGATTCAATATCGGTTTTTCAATATCGGTTTTTCAATATTTGTTTTTCAATATCGGTTTTTCAATATCGGTTTTTCAATATTTGTTTTTCAATATCGGTTTTTCAATATCGGTTTCAATATCAGTTTTCGAATATCGGTTTTTCAATATCGGTTTTTCAATATCGGTTCTAATATCGGTTTCAATATCAGTTTTTCAATATCGGTTTTTCAATATCAGTTTTTCGATATCAGTTTTTCAATATTTGTTTTTCAATATCGGTTCTAATATCGGTTTCAATATCGGTTTTTCAATATCGGTTTTTCAATATCGGTTTTTCAATATCAGTTTTTCGATATCAGTTTTTCAATATTTGTTTTCAATATCGGTTCTAATATCGGTTTCAATATCAGTTTTTCAATATCGGTTTTTCAATATCAGTTTTTCAATATCGGTTCTAATATCGGTTTCAATATCAGTTTTTCAATATCGGTTTCAATATCGGTTTTGCAATATAAGTTTTTCAATATCGGTTTTTCAATATCGGTTTTTCAATATCAGTTTTTCGATATCAGTTTTTCAATATTTGTTTTTCAATATCGGTTCTAATACCGGTTTCAATATCAGTTTTTCAATATTTGTTCTCCAATATCGGTTTTTGAATATCGGTTCTAATATCGGATTCAATATCGGTTTTTCAATATCGGTTTTTCAATATCAGTTTTTCGATATCAGTTTTTCAATATTTGTTTTTCAATATCGGTTTTTCAATATCGGTTTTTCAATATCGGTTTTTCAATATCAGTTTTTCGATATCAGTTTTTCAATATTTGTTTTCAATATCGGTTTTTCAATATCGGTTCTAATATCGGTTTCAATATCAGTTTTTCAATATCGGTTTTTCAATATCAGTTTTTCAATATCGGTTCTAATATCGGTTTCAATATCAGTTTTTCAATATCGGTTTTTCAATATCAGTTTTTCGATATCAGTTTTTCAATATTTGTTTTTCAATATCGGTTTTTCAATATCGGTTCTAATATCGGTTTCAATATCGGTTTTGCAATATAAGTTTTTCAATATCGGTTTTTCAATATCGGTTTTTCAATATCGGTTTTTCAATATCAGTTTTTCAATATCAGTTTTTCAATATTTGTTCTCCAATATCGGTTTTTGAATATCGGTTCTTATATCGGATTCAATATCGGTTTTTCAATATCGGTTTTTCAATATCAGTTTTTCGATATCAGTTTTTCAATATTTGTTTTTCAATATCGGTTTTTCAATATCGGTTCTAGTATCGGTTTCAATATCGGTTTTTCAATATCGGTTTTTCAATATCGGTTTTTCAATATCAGTTTTTCGATATAAGTTTTTCAATATCGGTTTTTCAATATTTGTTTTTCAATATCGGTTTTTCAATATCAGTTTTTCAATATTTGTTCTCCAATATCGGTTTTTGAATATCGGTTCTAATATCGGATTCAATATCGGTTTTTCAATATCGGTTTTTCAATATCAGTTTTTCAATATTTGTTCTCCAATATCTGTTTTTGAATATCGGTTCTAATATCGGATTCAATATCGGTTTTTCAATATCGGTTTTTCAATATCAGTTTTTCGATATCAGTTTTTCAATATCGGTTTTTCAATATCGGTTCTAATATCGGATTCAATATCGGTTTTTCAATATCGGTTTTTCAATATCAGTTTTTCGATATCAGTTTTTCAATATTTGTTCTCCAATATCGGTTTTTGAAAATCGGTTCTAATATCGGATTCAATATCGGTTTTTCAATATCGGTTTTTCAATATCAGTTTTTCAATATCGGTTTTTCAATATCAGTTTTTCAATATTTGTTCTCCAATATCGGTTTTTCAATATCGGTTCTAATATCGGATTCAATATCGGTTTTTCAATATCGGTTTTTCAATATTTGTTTTTCAATATCGGTTTTTCAATATCGGTTTTTCAATATTTGTTTTTCAATATCGGTTTTTCAATATCGGTTTCAATATCAGTTTTCGAATATCGGTTTTTCAATATCGGTTTTTCAATATCGGTTCTAATATCGGTTTCAATATCAGTTTTTCAATATCGGTTTTTCAATATCGGTTTTTCAATATCAGTTTTTCAATATTTGTTCTCCAATATCTGTTTTTGAATATCGGTTCTAATATCGGATTCAATATCGGTTTTTCAATATCGGTTTTTCAATATCAGTTTTTCGATATCAGTTTTTCAATATTTGTTTTTCAATATCGGTTTTTCAATATCGGTTTTTCAATATCGGTTCTAATATCGGTTTCAATATCAGTTTTTCAATATCGGTTTTTCAATATCACTTTTTCAATATCGGTTTTTCAATATCGGTTTTTCAATATCGGTTCTAATATCGGTTTCAATATCAGTTTTTCAATATCGGTTTTTCAATATCAGTTTTTCGATATCAGTTTTTCAATATTTGTTTTTCAATATCGGTTCTAATATCGGTTTCAATATCAGTTTTTCAATATCGGTTTTTCAATATCACTTTTTCAATATCGGTTTTTCAATATCGGTTTTTCAATATCGGTTCTAATATCGGTTTCAATATCAGTTTTTCAATATCGGTTTTTCAATATCAGTTTTTCGATATCAGTTTTTCAATATTTGTTTTTCAATATCGGTTTTTCAATATCGGTTCTAATATCGGTTTCAATATCAGTTTTTCAATATCGGTTTTTCAATATCACTTTTTCAATATTTGTTCTCCAATATCGGTTTTTGAATATCGGTTCTAATATCGGATTCAATATCGGTTTTTCAATATCGGTTCTAATATCGGTTTCAATATCGGTTTTGCATTATAAGTTTTTCAATATCGGTTTTTCAATATCGGTTTTTCAATATCGGTTTTTCAATATCAGTTTTTCAATATCAGTTTTTCAATATTTGTTCTCCAATATCGGTGTTTGAATATCGGTTCTAATATCGGATTCAATATCGGTTTTTCAATATCGGTTTTTCAATATCAGTTTTTCGATATCAGTTTTTCAATATCAGTTTTTCGATATCAGTTTTTCAATATTTGTTTTTCAATATCGGTTTTTCAATATCGGTTTTTCAATATCGGTTTTTCAATATCAGTTTTTCGATATCGGTTTTTCAATATCAGTTTTTCGATATCAGTTTTTCAATATTTGTTTTTCAATATCGGTTTTTCAATATCGGTTCTAATATCGGTTTCAATATCAGTTTTTCAATATCGGTTTTTCAATATCACTTTTTCAATATCGGTTTTTCAATATCGGTTCTAATATCGGTTTCAATATCAGTTTTTCAATATCGGTTTTTCAATATCAGTTTTTCGATATCAGTTTTTCAATATTTGTTTTTCAATATGGGTTTTTCAATATCGGTTCTAATATCGGTTTCAATATCAGTTTTTCAATATCGGTTTTTCAATATCAGTTTTTCGATATCAGTTTTTCAATATTTGTTTTTCAATATCGGTTTTTCAATATCGGTTCTAATATCGGTTTCAATATCAGTTTTTCAATATCGGTTTTTCAATATCACTTTTTCAATATCGGTTTTTCAATATCGGTTCTAATATCGGTTTCAATATCAGTTTTTCAATATCGGTTTTTCAATATCAGTTTTTCGATATCAGTTTTTCAATATTTGTTTTTCAATATCGGTTTTTCAATATCGGTTCTAATATCGGATTCAATATCGGTTTTTCAATATCGGTTTTTCAATATCAGTTTTTCGATATCAGTTTATCAATATTTGTTCTCCAATATCGGTTTTTGAATATCGGTTCTAATATCGGATTCAATATCGGTTTTTCAATATCGGTTTTTCAATATCAGTTTTTCAATATCGGTTTTTCAATATCAGTTTTTCAATATTTGTTCTCCAATATCGGTTTTTCAATATCGGTTCTAATATCGGATTCAATATCGGTTTTTCAATATCGGTTTTTCAATATTTGTTTTTCAATATCGGTTTTTCAATATCGGTTTTTCAATATTTGTTTTTCAATATCGGTTTTTCAATATCGGTTTCAATATCAGTTTTCGAATATCGGTTTTTCAATATCGGTTTTTCAATATCGGTTCTAATATCGGTTTCAATATCAGTTTTTCAATATCGGTTTTTCAATATCAGTTTTTCGATATCAGTTTTTCAATATTTGTTTTTCAATATCGGTTCTAATATCGGTTTCAATATCGGTTTTTCAATATCGGTTTTTCAATATCGGTTTTTCAATATCAGTTTTTCGATATCGGTTTTTCAATATCAGTTTTTCGATATCAGTTTTTCAATATTTGTTTTTCAATATCGGTTTTTCAATATCGGTTCTAATATCGGTTTCAATATCGGTTTTGCAATATAAGTTTTTCAATATCGGTTTTTCAATATCGGTTTTTCAATATCGGTTTTTCAATATCAGTTTTTCAATATCAGTTTTTCAATATTTGTTCTCCAATATCGGTTTTTGAATATCGGTTCTAATATCGGATTCAATATCGGTTTTTCAATATCGGTTTTTCAATATCAGTTTTTCGATATCAGTTTTTCAATATTTGTTTTTCAATATCGGTTTTTCAATATCGGTTCTAGTATCGGTTTCAATATCGGTTTTTCAATATCGGTTTTTCAATATCGGTTTTTCAATATCAGTTTTTCGATATAAGTTTTTCAATATCGGTTTTTCAATATTTGTTTTTCAATATCGGTTTTTCAATATCAGTTTTTCAATATTTGTTCTCCAATATCGGTTTTTGAATATCGGTTCTAATATCGGATTCAATATCGGTTTTTCAATATCGGTTTTTCAATATCAGTTTTTCAATATTTGTTCTCCAATATCTGTTTTTGAATATCGGTTCTAATATCGGATTCAATATCGGTTTTTCAATATCGGTTTTTCAATATCAGTTTTTCGATATCAGTTTTTCAATATTTGTTTTTCAATATCGGTTTTTCAATATCGGTTTTTCAATATCGGTTCTAATATCGGTTTCAATATCAGTTTTTCAATATCGGTTTTTCAATATCACTTTTTCAATATCGGTTTTTCAATATCGGTTTTTCAATATCGGTTCTAATATCGGTTTCAATATCAGTTTTTCAATATCGGTTTTTCAATATCAGTTTTTCGATATCAGTTTTTCAATATTTGTTTTTCAATATCGGTTCTAATATCGGTTTCAATATCAGTTTTTCAATATCGGTTTTTCAATATCACTTTTTCAATATCGGTTTTTCAATATCGGTTTTTCAATATCGGTTCTAATATCGGTTTCAATATCAGTTTTTCAATATCGGTTTTTCAATATCAGTTTTTCGATATCAGTTTTTCAATATTTGTTTTTCAATATCGGTTTTTCAATATCGGTTCTAATATCGGATTCAATATCGGTTTTTCAATATCGGTTTTTCAATATCAGTTTTTCGATATCAGTTTTTCAATATTTGTTTTTCAATATCGGTTTTTCAATATCGGTTCTAATATCGGTTTCAATATCGGTTTTGCAATATAAGTTTTTCAATATCGGTTTTTCAATATCGGTTCTAATATCGGTTTCAATATCAGTTTTTCAATATCGGTTTTTCAATATCAGTTTTTCGATATCAGTTTTTCAATATTTGTTTTTCAATATCGGTTTTTCAATATCGGTTCTAATATCGGTTTCAATATCTGTTTTTCAATATCGGTTTTTCAATATCAGTTTTTCGATATCAGTTTTTCAATATTTGTTTTTCAATATCGGTTTTTCAATATCAGTTTTTCAATATTTGTTCTCCAATATCGGTTTTTGAATATCGGTTCTAATATCGGATTCAATATCGGTTTTTCAATATCGGTTCTAATATCGGTTTCAATATCGGTTTTGCAATATAAGTTTTTCAATATCGGTTTTTCAATATCGGTTTTTCAATATCGGTTTTTCAATATCAGTTTTTCAATATCAGTTTTTCAATATTTGTTCTCCAATATCGGTGTTTGAATATCGGTTCTAATATCGGATTCAATATCGGTTTTTCAATATCGGTTTTTCAATATCAGTTTTTCGATATCAGTTTTTCAATATCAGTTTTTCGATATCAGTTTTTCAATATTTGTTTTTCAATATCGGTTTTTCAATATCGGTTCTAATATCGGTTTCAATATCAGTTTTTCAATATCGGTTTTTCAATATCAGTTTTTCGATATCAGTTTTTCAATATTTGTTTTTCAATATCGGTTTTTCAATATCGGTTCTAATATCGGTTTCAATATCAGTTTTTCAATATCGGTTTTTCAATATCACTTTTTCAATATCGGTTTTTCAATATCGGTTCTAATATCGGTTTCAATATCAGTTTTTCAATATCGGTTTTTCAATATCAGTTTTTCGATATCAGTTTTTCAATATTTGTTTTTCAATATCGGTTTTTCAATATCGGTTCTAATATCGGATTCAATATCGGTTTTTCAATATCGGTTTTTCAATATCAGTTTTTCGATATCAGTTTTTCAATATTTGTTCTCCAATATCGGTTTTTGAATATCGGTTCTAATATCGGATTCAATATCGGTTTTTCAATATCGGTTTTTCAATATCAGTTTTTCAATATCGGTTTTTCAATATCAGTTTTTCAATATTTGTTCTCCAATATCGGTTTTTCAATATCGGTTCTAATATCGGATTCAATATCGGTTTTTCAATATCGGTTTTTCAATATTTGTTTTTCAATATCGGTTTTTCAATATCGGTTTTTCAATATTTGTTTTTCAATATCGGTTTTTCAATATCGGTTTCAATATCAGTTTTCGAATATCGGTTTTTCAATATCGGTTTTTCAATATCGGTTCTAATATCGGTTTCAATATCAGTTTTTCAATATCGGTTTTTCAATATCAGTTTTTCGATATCAGTTTTTCAATATTTGTTTTTCAATATCGGTTTTTCAATATCGGTTCTAATATCGGTTTCAATATCGGTTTTTCAATATCGGTTTTTCAATATCCGTTTTTCAATATCAGTTTTTCGATATCAGTTTTTCGATATCAGTTTTTCAATATTTGTTTTTCAATATCGGTTTTTCAATATCAGTTTTTCAATATCGGTTCTAATATCGGTTTCAATATCAGTTTTTCAATATCGGTTTTTCAATATCAGTTTTTCGATATCAGTTTTTCAATATTTGTTTTTCAATATCGGTTTTTCAATATCGGTTCTAATATCGGTTTCAATATCGGTTTTGCAATATAAGTTTTTCAATATCGGTTTTTCAATATCGGTTTTTCAATATCAGTTTTTCAATATCAGTTTTTCAATATTTGTTCTCCAATATCGGTTTTTGAATATCGGTTCTAATATCGGATTCAATATCGGTTTTTCAATATCGGTTTTTCAATATCAGTTTTTCGATATCAGTTTTTCAATATTTGTTTTTCAATATCGGTTTTTCAATATCGGTTCTAGTATCGGTTTCAATATCGGTTTTTCAATATCGGTTTTTCAATATCGGTTTTTCAATATCGGTTTTTCAATATCAGTTTTTCGATATAAGTTTTTCAATATCGGTTTTTCAATATTTGTTTTTCAATATCGGTTTTTCAATATCAGTTTTTCAATATTTGTTCTCCAATATCGGTTTTTGAATATCGGTTCTAATATCGGATTCAATATCGGTTTTTCAATATCGGTTTTTCAATATCAGTTTTTCAATATTTGTTCTCCAATATCGGTTTTTGAATATCGGTTCTAATATCGGATTCAATATCGGTTTTTCAATATCGGTTTTTCAATATCAGTTTTTCGATATCAGTTTTTCAATATTTGTTTTTCAATATCGGTTTTTCAATATCGGTTTTTCAATATCGGTTCTAATATCGGTTTCAATATCAGTTTTTCAATATCGGTTTTTCAATATCACTTTTTCAATATCGGTTTTTCAATATCGGTTTTTCAATATCGGTTCTAATATCGGTTTCAATATCAGTTTTTCAATATCGGTTTTTCAATATCAGTTTTTCGATATCAGTTTTTCAATATTTGTTTTTCAATATCGGTTCTAATATCGGTTTCAATATCAGTTTTTCAATATCGGTTTTTCAATATCACTTTTTCAATATCGGTTTTTCAATATCGGTTTTTCAATATCGGTTCTAATATCGGTTTCAATATCGGTTTTTCAAAATCAGTTTTTCGATATCAGTTTTTCAATATTTGTTTTTCAATATCGGTTTTTCAATATCGGTTCTAATATCGGATTCAATATCGGTTTTTCAATATCGGTTTTTCAATATCAGTTTTTCGATATCAGTTTTTCAATATTTGTTTTTCAATATCGGTTTTTCAATATCGGTTCTAATATCGGTTTCAATATCGGTTTTGCAATATAAGTTTTTCAATATCGGTTTTTCAATATCGGTTCTAATATCGGTTTCAATATCAGTTTTTCAATATCGGTTCTAATATCGGTTTCAATATCTGTTTTTCAATATCGGTTTTTCAATATCAGTTTTTCGATATCAGTTTTTCAATATTTGTTTTTCAATATCGGTTTTTCAATATCAGTTTTTCAATATTTGTTCTCCAATATCGGTGTTTGAATATCGGTTCTAATATCGGATTCAATATCGGTTTTTCAATATCGGTTTTTCAATATCAGTTTTTCGATATCAGTTTTTCAATATCAGTTTTTCGATATCAGTTTTTCAATATTTGTTTTTCAATATCGGTTTTTCAATATCGGTTCTAATATCGGTTTCAATATCAGTTTTTCAATATCGGTTTTTCAATATCAGTTTTTCGATATCAGTTTTTCAATATTTGTTTTTCAATATCGGTTCTAATATCGGTTTCAATATCAGTTTTTCAATATCGGTTTTTCAATATCACTTTTTCAATATCGGTTTTTCAATATCGGTTTTTCAATATCGGTTCTAATATCGGTTTCAATATCGGTTTTTCAAAATCAGTTTTTCGATATCAGTTTTTCAATATTTGTTTTTCAATATCGGTTTTTCAATATCGGTTCTAATATCGGATTCAATATCGGTTTTTCAATATCGGTTTTTCAATATCAGTTTTTCGATATCAGTTTTTCAATATTTGTTTTTCAATATCGGTTTTTCAATATCGGTTCTAATATCGGTTTCAATATCGGTTTTGCAATATAAGTTTTTCAATATCGGTTTTTCAATATCGGTTCTAATATCGGTTTCAATATCAGTTTTTCAATATCGGTTCTAATATCGGTTTCAATATCTGTTTTTCAATATCGGTTTTTCAATATCAGTTTTTCGATATCAGTTTTTCAATATTTGTTTTTCAATATCGGTTTTTCAATATCAGTTTTTCAATATTTGTTCTCCAATATCGGTGTTTGAATATCGGTTCTAATATCGGATTCAATATCGGTTTTTCAATATCGGTTTTTCAATATCAGTTTTTCGATATCAGTTTTTCAATATCAGTTTTTCGATATCAGTTTTTCAATATTTGTTTTTCAATATCGGTTTTTCAATATCGGTTCTAATATCGGTTTCAATATCAGTTTTTCAATATCGGTTTTTCAATATCAGTTTTTCGATATCAGTTTTTCAATATTTGTTTTTCAATATCGGTTTTTCAATATCGGTTCTAATATCGGTTTCAATATCAGTTTTTCAATATCGGTTTTTCAATATCACTTTTTCAATATCGGTTTTTCAATATCGGTTCTAATATCGGTTTCAATATCAGTTTTTCAATATCGGTTTTTCAATATCAGTTTTTCGATATCAGTTTTTCAATATTTGTTTTTCAATATCGGTTTTTCAATATCGGTTCTAATATCGGATTCAATATCGGTTTTTCAATATCGGTTTTTCAATATCAGTTTTTCGATATCAGTTTTTCAATATTTGTTCTCCAATATCGGTTTTTGAATATCGGTTCTAATATCGGATTCAATATCGGTTTTTCAATATCGGTTTTTCAATATCAGTTTTTCAATATCGGTTTTTCAATATCAGTTTTTCAATATTTGTTCTCCAATATCGGTTTTTCAATATCGGTTCTAATATCGGATTCAATATCGGTTTTTCAATATCGGTTTTTCAATATTTGTTTTTCAATATCGGTTTTTCAATATCGGTTTTTCAATATTTGTTTTTCAATATCGGTTTTTCAATATCGGTTTCAATATCAGTTTTCGAATATCGGTTTTTCAATATCGGTTTTTCAATATCGGTTCTAATATCGGTTTCAATATCAGTTTTTCAATATCGGTTTTTCAATATCAGTTTTTCGATATCAGTTTTTCAATATTTGTTTTTCAATATCGGTTTTTCAATATCGGTTCTAATATCGGTTTCAATATCGGTTTTTCAATATCGGTTTTTCAATATCGGTTTTTCAATATCGGTTTTTCAATATCAGTTTTTCGATATCAGTTTTTCAATATTTGTTTTCAATATCGGTTCTAATATCGGTTTCAATATCAGTTTTTCAATATCGGTTTTTCAATATCAGTTTTTCAATATCGGTTCTAATATCGGTTTCAATATCAGTTTTTCAATATCGGTTTTTCAATATCAGTTTTTCGATATCAGTTTTTCAATATTTGTTTTTCAATATCGGTTTTTCAATATCGGTTCTAATATCGGTTTCAATATCGGTTTTGCAATATAAGTTTTTCAATATCGGTTTTTCAATATCGGTTTTTCAATATCAGTTTTTCGATATCAGTTTTTCAATATTTGTTTTTCAATATCGGTTCTAATACCGGTTTCAATATCAGTTTTTCAATATTTGTTCTCCAATATCGGTTTTTGAATATCGGTTCTAATATCGGATTCAATATCGGTTTTTCAATATCGGTTTTTCAATATCAGTTTTTCGATATCAGTTTTTCAATATTTGTTTTTCAATATCGGTTTTTCAATATCGGTTTTTCAATATCGGTTTTTCAATATCAGTTTTTCGATATCAGTTTTTCAATATTTGTTTTCAATATCGGTTTTTCAATATCGGTTCTAATATCGGTTTCAATATCAGTTTTTCAATATCGGTTTTTCAATATCAGTTTTTCAATATCGGTTCTAATATCGGTTTCAATATCAGTTTTTCAATATCGGTTTTTCAATATCAGTTTTTCGATATCAGTTTTTCAATATTTGTTTTTCAATATCGGTTTTTCAATATCGGTTCTAATATCGGTTTCAATATCGGTTTTTCAATATCACTTTTTCAATATCGGTTTTTCAATATCGGTTTTTCAATATCGGTTCTAATATCGGTTTCAATATCAGTTTTTCAATATCGGTTTTTCAATATCAGTTTTTCGATATCAGTTTTTCAATATTTGTTTTTCAATATCGGTTCTAATATCGGTTTCAATATCAGTTTTTCAATATCGGTTTTTCAATATCACTTTTTCAATATCGGTTTTTCAATATCGGTTTTTCAATATCGGTTCTAATATCGGTTTCAATATCGGTTTTTCAATATCAGTTTTTCGATATCAGTTTTTCAATATTTGTTTTTCAATATCGGTTTTTCAATATCGGTTCTAATATCGGATTCAATATCGGTTTTTCAATATCGGTTTTTCAATATCGGTTTTTCAATATCGGTTTTTCAATATCGGTTTTTCAATATCAGTTTTTCGATATCAGTTTTTCAATATTTGTTTTCAATATCGGTTTTTCAATATCGGTTCTAATATCGGTTTCAATATCAGTTTTTCAATATCGGTTTTTCAATATCAGTTTTTCAATATCGGTTCTAATATCGGTTTCAATATCAGTTTTTCAATATCGGTTTTTCAATATCAGTTTTTCGATATCAGTTTTTCAATATTTGTTTTTCAATATCGGTTTTTCAATATCGGTTCTAATATCGGTTTCAATATCGGTTTTGCAATATAAGTTTTTCAATATCGGTTTTTCAATATCGGTTTTTCAATATCGGTTTTTCAATATCAGTTTTTCAATATCAGTTTTTCAATATTTGTTCTCCAATATCGGTTTTTGAATATCGGTTCTAATATCGGATTCAATATCGGTTTTTCAATATCGGTTTTTCAATATCAGTTTTTCGATATCAGTTTTTCAATATTTGTTTTTCAATATCGGTTTTTCAATATTTGTTTTTCAATATCGGTTTTTCAATATCGGTTCTAATATCGGTTTCAATATCAGTTTTTCAATATCGGTTTTTCAATATCGGTTTTTCAATATCAGTTTTTCGATATCTGTTTTTCAATATTTGTTTTTCAATATCGGTTTTTCAATATCGGTTCTAATATCGGTTTCAATATCGGTTTTGCAATATAAGTTTTTCAATATCGGTTTTTCAATATCGGTTTTTCAATATCAGTTTTTCGATATCAGTTTTTCAATATTTGTTTTTCAATATCGGTTTTTCAATATCGGTTCTAATATCGGTTTCAATATCGGTTTTTCAATATCGGTTTTTCAATATCGGTTTTTCAATATCAGTTTTTCGATATAAGTTTTTCAATATCGGTTTTTCAATATTTGTTTTTCAATATCGGTTTTTCAATATCAGTTTTTCAATATTTGTTCTCCAATATCGGTTTTTGAATATCGGTTCTAATATCGGATTCAATATCGGTTTTTCAATATCGGTTTTTCAATATCAGTTTTTCGATATCAGTTTTTCAATATTTGTTTTTCAATATCGGTTTTTCAATATCGGTTTTTCAATATCAGTTCTAATATCGGTTTCAATATCAGTTTTTCAATATCGGTTTTTCAATATCACTTTTTCAATATCGGTTTTTCAATATTGGTTTTTCAATATCGGTTCTAATATCGGTTTCAATATCAGTTTTTCAATATCGGTTTTTCAATATCAGTTTTTCGATATCAGTTTTTCAATATTCGTTTTTCAATATCGGTTTTTCAATATCGGTTCTAATATCGGTTTCAATATCGGTTTTGCAATATAAGTTTTTCAATATCGGTTTTTCAATATCGGTTCTAATATCGGTTTCAATATCGGTTTTTCAATATCAGTTTTTCGATATCAGTTTTTCAATATTTGTTTTTCAATATCGGTTTTTCAATATCAGTTTTTCAATATTTGTTCTCCAATATCGGTTTTTGAATATCGGTTCTAATATCGGATTCAATATCGGTTTTTCAATATCGGTTCTAATATCGGTTTCAATATCGGTTTTGCAATATAAGTTTTTCAATATCGGTTTTTCAATATCGGTTTTTCAATATCGGTTTTTCAATATCAGTTTTTCAATATCAGTTTTTCAATATCGGTTCTAATATCGGTTTCAATATCGGTTTTGCAATATAAGTTTTTCAATATCGGTTTTTCAATATCGGTTTTTCAATATCGGTTTTTCAATATCAGTTTTTCGATATCAGTTTTTCAATATTCGTTTTTCAATATCGGTTTTTCAATATCGGTTCTAATATCGGTTTCAATATCGGTTTTGCAATATAAGTTTTTCAATATCGGTTTTTCAATATCGGTTCTAATATCGGTTTCAATATCAGTTTTTCAATATCGGTTTTTCAATATCAGTTTTTCGATATCAGTTTTTCAATATTTGTTTTTCAATATCGGTTTTTCAATATCGGTTCTAATATCGGTTTCAATATCTGTTTTTCAATATCGGTTTTTCAATATCAGTTTTTCGATATCAGTTTTTCAATATTTGTTTTTCAATATCGGTTTTTCAATATCAGTTTTTCAATATTTGTTCTCCAATATCGGTTTTTGAATATCGGTTCTAATATCGGATTCAATATCGGTTTTTCAATATCGGTTCTAATATCGGATTCAATATCGGTTTTTCAATATCGGTTTTTCAATATCAGTTTTTCGATATCAGTTTTTCAATATTTGTTTTTCAATATCGGTTTTTCAATATCGGTTCTAGTATCGGTTTCAATATCGGTTTTTCAATATCGGTTTTTCAATATCAGTTTTTCGATATAAGTTTTTCAATATCGGTTTTTCAATATTTGTTTTTCAATATCGGTTTTTCAATATCAGTTTTTCAATATTTGTTCTCCAATATCGGTTTTTGAATATCGGTTCTAATATCGGATTCAATATCGGTTTTTCAATATCGGTTTTTCAATATCAGTTTTTCGATATCAGTTTTTCAATATTTGTTTTTCAATATCGGTTTTTCAATATCGGTTTTTCAATATCGGTTCTAATATCGGTTTCAATATCAGTTTTTCAATATCGGTTTTTCAATATCACTTTTTCAATATCGGTTTTTCAATATCGGTTTTTCAATATCGGTTCTAATATCGGATTCAATATCGGTTTTTCAATATCGGTTTTTCAATATCAGTTTTTCGATATCAGTTTTTCAATATTTGTTTTTCAATATCGGTTTTTCAATATCGGTTCTAATATCGGTTTCAATATCAGTTTTTCAATATCGGTTTTTCAATATCAGTTTTTCGATATCAGTTTTTCAATATTTGTTTTTCAATATCGGTTTTTCAATATCGGTTCTAATATCGGTTTCAATATCAGTTTTTCAATATCGGTTTTTCAATATCACTTTTTCAATATCGGTTTTTCAATATCGGTTCTAATATCGGTTTCAATATCAGTTTTTCAATATCGGTTTTTCAATATCAGTTTTTCGATATCAGTTTTTCAATATTTGTTTTTCAATATCGGTTTTTCAATATCGGTTCTAATATCGGATTCAATATCGGTTTTTCAATATCGGTTCTAATATCGGATTCAATATCGGTTTTTCAATATCGGTTTTTCAATATCAGTTTTTCGATATCAGTTTTTCAATATTTGTTCTCCAATATCGGTTTTTGAATATCGGTTCTAATATCGGATTCAATATCGGTTTTTCAATATCGGTTTTTCAATATCAGTTTTTCAATATCGGTTTTTCAATATCAGTTTTTCAATATTTGTTCTCCAATATCGGTTTTTCAATATCGGTTCTAATATCGGATTCAATATCGGTTTTTCAATATCGGTTTTTCAATATTTGTTTTTCAATATCGGTTTTTCAATATCGGTTTTTCAATATTTGTTTTTCAATATCGGTTTTTCAATATCGGTTTCAATATCAGTTTTCGAATATCGGTTTTTCAATATCGGTTTTTCAATATCGGTTCTAATATCGGTTTCAATATCAGTTTTTCAATATCGGTTTTTCAATATCAGTTTTTCGATATCAGTTTTTCAATATTTGTTTTTCAATATCGGTTTTTCAATATCGGTTCTAATATCGGTTTCAATATCGGTTTTTCAATATCGGTTTTTCAAAATCGGTTTTTCAATATCAGTTTTTCGATATCAGTTTTTCAATATTTGTTTTCAATATCGGTTCTAATATCGGTTTCAATATCAGTTTTTCAATATCGGTTTTTCAATATCAGTTTTTCAATATCGGTTCTAATATCGGTTTCAATATCAGTTTTTCAATA
>NW_027486235.1:0-24956 GCF_050908995.1 Andrena cerasifolii
CTCGTTTTGCTCGTTTTGCTCGTTTTGCTCGTTTTGCTCGTTTTGCTCGTTTTGCTCGTTTTGCTCGTTTTGCTCGTTTTGCTCGTTTTGCTCGTTTTGCTCGTTTTGCTCGTTTTGCTCGTTTTGCTCGTTTTGCTCGTTTTGCTCGTTTTGCTCGCTTTCCTCGTTTTACTCGTTTTACTCGTTTTGCTCGTTTTACTCGTTTTGCTCGTTTTACTCGTTTTACTCGTTTTACTCGTTTTACTCGTTTTACTCGTTTTACTCGTTTTACTCGTTTTACTCGTTTTACTCGTTTTACTCGTTTTACTAGTTTTACTAGTTTTACTCGTTTTACTCGTTTTACTAGTTTTACTAGTTTTACTCGTTTTACTCGTTTTACTCGTTTTACTCGTTTTACTCGTTTTACTCGTTTTACTCGTTTTACTCGTTTTACTCGTTTTACTCGTTTTACTCGTTTTGCTCGTTTTGCTCGTTTTGCTCGTTTTGCTCGTTTTGCTCGTTTTGCTCGTTTTGCTCGTTTTGCTCGTTTTCCTCGTTTTACTCGTTTTACTCGTTTTGCTCGTTTTACTCGTTTTGCTCGTTTTACTAGTTTTGCTCGTTTTACTCGTTTTACTCGTTTTACTCGTTTTACTCGTTTTACTCGTTTTACTCGTTTCACTCGTTTTACTCGTTTTACTCGTTTTACTCGTTTTACTCGTTTTACTCGTTTTACTCGTTTTACTCGTTTTACTAGTTTTACTAGTTTTGCTCGTTTTACTCGTTTTGCTCGTTTTACTAGTTTTGCTCGTTTTACTCGTTTTACTCGTTTTACTCGTTTTACTCGTTTTACTCGTTTTACTCGTTTCACTCGTTTTACTCGTTTTACTCGTTTTACTCGTTTTACTCGTTTTACTCGTTTTACTCGTTTTACTCGTTTTACTAGTTTTACTAGTTTTACTAGTTTTACTAGTTTTACTAGTTTTACTAGTTTTACTAGTTTTAGTCGTTTTACTCGTATTACTCGTTTTACTCGTGTTACTCGTGTTACTCGTTTTACTCGTTTTACTCGTTTTACTCGTTTTACTCGTTTTACTAGTTTTACTAGTTTTACTAGTTTTACTAGTTTTACTCGTTTTACTCGTTTTACTCGTATTACTCGTTTTACTCGTTTTACTCGTTTTACTCGTTTTACTCGTTTTACTCGTTTTACTCGTTTTACTCGTTTTACTCGTTTTACTCGTTTTACTCGTTTTACTCGTTTTACTCGTTTTACTCGTTTTACTCGGTTTACTCGGTTTACTCGTTTTACTCGTTTTACTCGTTTTACTCGTTTTACTAGTTTTACTAGTTTTACTAGTTTTACTAGTTTTACTAGTTTTGCTCGTTTTACACGTTTTACACGTTTTACTCGTTTTACTCGTTTTACTCGTTTTACTCGTTTTACTCGTTTTACTGGTTTTACTCGTTTTACTCGTTTTATTCGTTTTACTCGTTTTACTCGTTTTACTCGTTTTACTCGTTTTACTCGTTTTACTCGTATTACTCGTATTACTCGTTTTACTCGTTTTACTCGTTTTACTCGTTTTACTCGTTTTACTAGTTTTACTAGTTTTACTCGTTTTACTCGTTTTACTCGTTTTACTCGTTTTACTAGTTTTACTAGTTTTACTAGTTTTACTAGTTTTACTAGTTTTGCTCGTTTTACACGTTTTACACGTTTTACTCGTTTTACTCGTTTTACTCGTTTTATTCGTTTTACTCGTTTTACTCGTTTTACTCGGTTTACTCGTTTTACTCGTTTTACTCGTTTTACTCGTTTTACTCGTTTTACTCGTTTTACTCGTTTTACTCGTTTTACTCGTTTTACTAGTTTTACTAGTTTTACTAGTTTTACTAGTTTTACTAGTTTTACTAGTTTTACTAGTTTTAGTCGTTTTACTCGTATTACTCGTTTTACTCGTGTTACTCGTGTTACTCGTTTTACTCGTTTTACTAGTTTTACTCGTTTTACTCGTTTTACTCGAATTACTCGTTTTACTCGTTTTACTCGTTTTACTAGTTTTACTAGTTTTACTAGTTTTACTAGTTTTACTAGTTTTACTAGTTTTACTCGTTTTACTCGTTTTACTCGTTTTACTCGTTTTACTCGTTTTACTAGTTTTACTCGTTTTACTAGTTTTACTAGATTTACTAGTTTTACTAGTTTTACTAGTTTCACTAGTTTCACTAGTTTCACTAGTTTCACTAGTTTCACTAGTTTCACTAGTTTCACTAGTTTCACTAGTTTCACTAGTTTTACTAGTTTTACTAGTTTTACTCGTTTTACTCGTTTTACTCGTTTTACTCGTTTTACTCGTTTTACTCGTTTTACTAGTTTTACTAGTTTTACTAGTTTTACTAGTTTTACTAGTTTTACTCGTTTTACTCGTTTTACTCGTTTTACTCGTTTTACTCGTTTTACTCGTTTTACTCGTTTTACTAGTTTTACTAGTTTTACTAGTTTTACTAGTTTCACTAGTTTCACTAGTTTCACTAGTTTCACTAGTTTCACTAGTTTCACTAGTTTCACTAGTTTCACTAGTTTTACTAGTTTTACTAGTTTTACTAGTTTTACTAGTTTTACTAGTTTTACTAGTTTTACTCGTTTTACTCGTTTTACTCGAATTACTCGTTTTACTCGTTTTACTCGTTTTACTAGTTTTACTAGTTTTACTAGTTTTACTAGTTTTACTAGTTTTACTAGTTTTACTAGTTTTACTCGTTTTACTCGTTTTACTCGTTTTACTCGTTTTACTCGTTTTACTCGTGTTACTCGTTTTACTCGTTTTACTCGTTTTACTCGTTTTACTCGTTTTGCTCGTTTTGCTCGTTTTGCTCGTTTTGCTCGTTTTGCTCGTTTTGCTCGTTTTACTAGTTTTACTAGTTTTACTAGTTTTACTCGGTTTTCTCGTTTTACTCGTTTTACTCGTTTTACTCGTTTTACTCGTTTTACTCGTTTTACTCGTTTTACTCGTTTTACTAGTTTTACTAGTTTTACTAGTTTTACTAGTTTTACTAGTTTTACTCGTTTTACTCGTTTTACTCGTTTTACTCGTTTTACTCGTTTTACTAGTTTTACTAGTTTTACTCGTTTTACTCGTTTTACTCGTTTTACTCGTTTTACTAGTTTTACTAGTTTTACTAGTTTTACTAGTTTTACTAGTTTTGCTCGTTTTACACGTTTTACACGTTTTACTCGTTTTACTCGTTTTACTCGTTTTATTCGTTTTACTCGTTTTACTCGTTTTACTCGGTTTACTCGTTTTACTCGTTTTACTCGTTTTACTCGTTTTACTCGTTTTACTCGTTTTACTCGTTTTACTCGTTTTACTCGTTTTACTAGTTTTACTAGTTTTACTAGTTTTACTAGTTTTACTAGTTTTAGTCGTTTTACTCGTATTACTCGTTTTACTCGTGTTACTCGTGTTACTCGTTTTACTCGTTTTACTAGTTTTACTCGTTTTACTCGTTTTACTCGAATTACTCGTTTTACTCGTTTTACTCGTTTTACTAGTTTTACTAGTTTTACTAGTTTTACTAGTTTTACTAGTTTTACTAGTTTTACTAGTTTTACTCGTTTTACTCGTTGTACTCGTTTTACTCGTTTTACTCGTTTTACTAGTTTTACTAGTTTTACTAGTTTTACTAGTTTTACTAGTTTCACTAGTTTCACTAGTTTCACTAGTTTCACTAGTTTCACTAGTTTCACTAGTTTTACTAGTTTTACTAGTTTTACTAGTTTTACTAGTTTTACTCGTTTTACTCGTTTTACTCGAATTACTCGTTTTACTCGTTTTACTCGTTTTACTCGTTTTACTCGTTTTACTCGTTTTACTCGTTTTACTAGTTTTACTAGTTTTACTAGTTTTACTCGTTTTACTCGTTTTACTCGTTTTACTCGTTTTACTCGTTTTACTCGTTTTACTCGTTTCACTAGTTTCACTAGTTTCACTAGTTTTACTAGTTTTACTAGTTTTACTAGTTTTACTAGTTTTACTCGTTTTACTCGTTTTACTCGAATTACTCGTTTTACTCGTTTTACTCGTTTTACTAGTTTCACTAGTTTCACTAGTTTCACTAGTTTCACTAGTTTTACTAGTTTTACTAGTTTTACTCGTTTTACTCGTTTTACTCGTTTTACTCGTTTTACTCGTTTTACTCGTTTTACTCGTTTTACTAGTTTTACTAGTTTTACTAGTTTTACTAGTTTTACTAGTTTTACTCGTTTTACTCGTTTTACTCGTTTTACTCGTTTTACTCGTTTTACTAGTTTTACTAGTTTTACTAGTTTTACTAGTTTCACTAGTTTCACTAGTTTCACTAGTTTCACTAGTTTCACTAGTTTCACTAGTTTCACTAGTTTCACTAGTTTCACTAGTTTCACTAGTTTTACTAGTTTTACTAGTTTTACTAGTTTTACTAGTTTTACTCGTTTTACTCGTTTTACTCGAATTACTCGTTTTACTCGTTTTACTCGTTT
Source organism: Andrena cerasifolii (assembly GCF_050908995.1). Taxonomy (NCBI): domain Eukaryota; kingdom Metazoa; phylum Arthropoda; class Insecta; order Hymenoptera; family Andrenidae; genus Andrena; species Andrena cerasifolii. The sequence continues at coordinate 4,499 of NW_027486235.1, forward strand.
TACTAGTTTTACTAGTTTTACTAGTTTTACTAGTTTTACTAGTTTTACTAGTTTTACTAGTTTTACTCGTTTTACTCGTTTTACTCGTTTTACTCGTTTTACTCGTTTTACTCGTTTTACTCGTTTTACTCGTTTTACTCGTTTTGCTCGTTTTGCTCGTTTTGCTCGTTTTGCTCGTTTTGCTCGTTTTGCTCGTTTTACTAGTTTTACTAGTTTTACTAGTTTTACTCGGTTTTCTCGTTTTACTCGTTTTACTCGTTTTACTCGTTTTACTCGTTTTACTCGTTTTACTCGTTTTACTAGTTTTACTAGTTTTACTAGTTTTACTAGTTTTACTAGTTTTACTCGTTTTACTCGTTTTACTCGTTTTACTCGTTTTACTAGTTTTACTAGTTTTACTCGTTTTACTCGTTTTACTCGTTTTACTCGTTTTACTCGTTTTACTCGTTTTACTCGTTTTACTCGTTTTACTCCTTTTACTCGTTTTACTCGTTTTACTCGTTTTACTCGTTTTACTCGTTTTACTCGTTTTACTCGTTTTACTCGTTTTACTCGGTTTACTCGTTTACTCGTTTTACTCGTTTTACTCGTTTTACTCGTTTTACTCGTTTTACTCGTTTTACTAGTTTTACTAGTTTTACTAGTTTTACTAGTTTTACTAGTTTTGCTCGTTTTACACGTTTTACACGTTTTACTCGTTTTACTCGTTTTACTCGTTTTACTCGTTTTACTCGTTTTACTTCGTTTTACTCGTTTTACTCGTTTTACTCGTTTTACTCGTTTTACTCGTTTTACTCGTTTTACTCGTTTTACTCGTTTTACTCGTTTTACTCGTTTTACTCGTTTTACTCGTTTTACTCGTATTACTCGTATTACTCGTTTTACTCGTTTTACTCGTTTTACTCGTTTTACTCGTTTTACTAGTTTTACTAGTTTTACTCGTTTTACTCGTTTTACTCGTTTTACTCGTTTTACTAGTTTTACTAGTTTTACTCGTTTTACTCGTTTTACTCGTTTTACTCGTTTTACTCGTTTTACTCGTTTTACTAGTTTTACTAGTTTTACTAGTTTTACTAGTTTTACTGGTTTTACTGGTTTTACTAGTTTTAGTCGTTTTAGTCGTTTTACTAGTTTTAGTCGTTTTAGTCGTTTTACTCGTTTTACTCGTTTTACTCGTTTTACTCGTTTTACTCGTTTTACTCGTTTTACTCGTTTTACTCGTTTTACTCGTTTTACTCGTTTTAGTCGTTTTACTCGTATTACTCGTTTTACTCGTTTTACTCGTTTTACTCGTTTTACTCGTTTTACTCGTTTTACTCGTTTTACTAGTTTTACTAGTTTTACTAGTTTTACTAGTTTTACTAGTTTCACTAGTTTCACTAGTTTCACTAGTTTCACTAGTTTCACTAGTTTCACTAGTTTCACTAGTTTTACTAGTTTTACTAGTTTTACTAGTTTTACTAGTTTTACTCGTTTTACTCGTTTTACTCGAATTACTCGTTTTACTCGTTTTACTCGTTTTACTAGTTTTACTAGTTTTACTAGTTTTACTAGTTTTACTAGTTTTACTAGTTTTACTAGTTTTACTAGTTTTACTCGTTTTACTCGTTTTACTCGTTTTACTCGTTTTACTCGTTTTACTCGTTTTACTCGTTTTACTCGTTTTACTCGTTTTACTCGTTTTGCTCGTTTTGCTCGTTTTGCTCGTTTTGCTCGTTTTGCTCGTTTTACTAGTTTTACTAGTTTTACTAGTTTTACTCGGTTTTCTCGTTTTACTCGTTTTACTCGTTTTACTCGTTTTACTCGTTTTACTCGTTTTACTCGTTTTACTCGTTTTACTAGTTTTACTAGTTTTACTAGTTTTACTAGTTTTACTAGTTTTACTCGTTTTACTCGTTTTACTCGTTTTACTCGTTTTACTAGTTTTACTAGTTTTACTCGTTTTACTCGTTTTACTCGTTTTACTCGTTTTACTCGTTTTACTCGTTTTACTCGTTTTACTCGTTTTACTCCTTTTACTCGTTTTACTCCTTTTACTCGTTTTACTCGTTTTACTCGTTTTACTCGTTTTACTCGTTTTACTCGGTTTACTCGGTTTACTCGTTTTACTCGTTTTACTCGTTTTACTCGTTTTACTCGTTTTACTCGTTTTACTAGTTTTACTAGTTTTACTAGTTTTACTAGTTTTACTAGTTTTGCTCGTTTTACTCGTTTTACACGTTTTACTCGTTTTACTCGTTTTACTCGTTTTACTCGTTATACTCGTTTTACTCGTTATACTCGTTTTACTCGTTTTACTCGTTTTACTCGTTTTACTCGTTTTACTCGTTTTACTCGTTTTACTCGTTTTACTCGTTTTACTCGTTTTACTCGTTTTACTCGTTTTACTCGTTTTGCTCGTTTTACTCGTTTTGCTCGTTTTACTCGTTTTGCTCGTTTTACTCGTTTTGCTCGTTTTACTCGTTTTGCTCGTTTTACTCGTTTTGCTCGTTTTACTCGTTTTACTCGTTTTACTCGTTTTACTCGTTTTACTCGTTTTACTCGTTTTACTCGTTTTACTCGTTTTACTCGTTTTACTCGTTTTACTCGTTTTACTCGTTTTACTCGTATTACTCGTATTACTCGTTTTACTCGTTTTACTCGTTTTACTCGTTTTACTCGTTTTACTCGTTTTACTCGTTTTACTCGTTTTACTAGTTTTGCTCGTTTTACTCGTTTTGCTCGTTTTACTCGTTTTACTCGTTTTACTCGTTTTACTCGTTTTACTCGTTTTACTCGTTTTACTCGTTTTACTCGTTTTACTCGTTTTACTCGTTTTACTCGTTTTACTCGTTTTACTCGTTTTACTCGTTTTACTCGTTTTACTCGTTTTACTCGTTTTACTCGTTTTACTCGTTTTACTCGTTTTACTCGTTTTACTCGTTTTACTCGTTTTACTAGTTTTGCTCGTTTTACTCGTTTTGCTCGTTTTACTCGTTTTACTCGTTTTACTCGTTTTACTCGTTTTACTCGTTTTACTCGTTTTACTCGTTTTACTCGTTTTAGTCGTTTTACTCGTATTACTCGTTTTACTCGTTTTACTCGTTTTACTCGTTTTACTCGTTTTACACGTTTTACTCGTTTTACTCGTTTTACTCGTTATACTCGTTTTACTCGTTTTACTCGTTTTACTCGTTTTACTCGTTTTACTCGTTTTACTCGTTTTACTCGTTTTACTCGTTTTACTCGTTTTACTCGTTTTACTAGTTTTGCTCGTTTTACTCGTTTTGCTCGTTTTACTCGTTTTACTCGTTTTACTCGTTTTACTCGTTTTACTCGTTTTACTCGTTTTACTCGTTTTACTCGTTTTACTCGTTTTACTCGTTTTACTCGTTTTACTCGTTTTACTCGTTTTACTCGTTTTACTCGTTTTACTCGTTTTACTCGTTTTACTCGTTTTACTCGTTTTACTCGTTTTACTCGTTTTACTCGTTTTACTCGTTTTACTCGTTTTACTCGTTTTACTCGTTTTACTCGTTTTACTCGTTTTACTCGTTTTACTCGTATTACTCGTATTACTCGTTTTACTCGTTTTACTCGTTTTACTCCTTTTACTCGTTTTACTAGTTTTACTAGTTTTGCTCGTTTTACACGTTTTACACGTTTTACTCGTTTTACTCGTTTTACTCGTTTTACTCGTTTTACTCGTTTTACTCGTTTTACTCGTTTTACTCGTTTTACTCGTTTTACTAGTTTTACTAGTTTTACTAGTTTTACTAGTTTTACTGGTTTTACTGGTTTTACTAGTTTTAGTCGTTTTAGTCGTTTTACTAGTTTTAGTCGTTTTAGTCGTTTTACTCGTATTACTCGTTTTACTCGTTTTACTCGTTTTACTCGTTTTACTCGTTTTACTCGTTTTACTCGTTTTACTCGTTTTAGTCGTTTTACTCGTATTACTCGTTTTACTCGTTTTACTCGTTTTACTCGTTTTACTCGTTTTACACGTTTTACTCGTTTTACTCGTTTTACTCGTTTTACTCGTTTTACTCGTTTTACTCGTTTTACTCGTTTTACTCGTTTTGCTCGTTTTGCTCGTTTTGCTCGTTTTGCTCGTTTTCCTCGTTTTGCTCGTTTTACTCGTTTTGCTCGTTTTACTCGTTTTGCTCGTTTTACTCGTTTTACTCGTTTTACTCGTTTTACTCGTTTTACTCGTTTTACTCGTTTTACTCGTTTTACTCGTTTTACTCGTTTTACTCGTTTTACTCGTTTTACTCGTTTTACTAGTTTTACTAGTTTTACTCGTTTTACTCGTTTTACTCGTTTTACTCGTTTTACTCGTTTTACTCGTTTTACTCGTTTTACTCGTTTTACTCGTTTTACTCGTTTTACTCGTTTTACTCGTTTTGCTCGTTTTACTCGTTTTGCTCGTTTTGCTCGTTTTGCTCGTTTTGCTCGTTTTGCTCGTTTTGCTCGTTTTGCTCGTTTTGCTCGTTTTCCTCGTTTTACTCGTTTTACTCGTTTTGCTCGTTTTACTCGTTTTGCTCGTTTTACTAGTTTTACTAGTTTTACTGGTTTTACTGGTTTTACTGGTTTTAGTCGTTTTAGTCGCTTTACTAGTTTTAGTCGTTTTAGTCGTTTTACTCGTATTACTCGTTTTACTCGTTTTACTCGTTTTACTCGTTTTACTCGTTTTACTCGTTCTACTCGTTTTACTCGTTTTACTCGTTTTACTCGTTTTACTCGTTTTACTCGTTTTACTCGTTTTACTCGTTTTAGTCGTTTTACTCGTATTACTCGTTTTACTCGTTTTACTCGTTTTACTCGTTTTACTCGTTTTACACGTTTTACTCGTTTTACTCGTTTTACTCGGTTTACTCGTTTTACTCGTTTTACTCGTTTTACTCGTTTTACTCGTTTTACTAGTTTTACTAGTTTTACTAGTTTTACTAGTTTTACTAGTTTTACTAGTTTTGCTCGTTTTACACGTTTTACACGTTTTACTCGTTTTACTCGTTTTACTCGTTTTACTCGTTTTACTCGTTTTACTCGTTTTATTCGTTTTACTCGTTTTACTCGTTTTACTCGTTTTACTCGTTTTACTCGTTTTACTCGTTTTACTCGTTTTACTCGTTTTACTCGTTTTACTCGTTTTACTCGTTTTACTCGTTTTACTCGTTTTACTCGTTTTACTCGTTTTACTCGTATTACTCGTATTACTCGTTTTACTCGTTTTACTCGTTTTACTCGTTTTACTCGTTTTACTCGTTTTACTAGTTTTAATAGTTTTACTCGTTTTACTCGTTTTACTCGTTTTACTCGTTTTACTCGGTTTACTCGGTTTACTCGTTTTACTCGTTTTACTCGTTTTACTCGTTTTACTCGTTTTACTCGTTTTACTCGTTTTACTCGTTTTACTCGTTTTACTCGTTTTACTCGTTTTACTAGTTTTACTAGTTTTAATAGTTTTACTAGTTTTACTAGTTTTGCTCGTTTTACACGTTTTACACGTTTTACTCGTTTTACTCGTTTTACTCGTTTTACTCGTTTTACTCGTTTTACTCGTTTTACTCGTTTTACTCGTTTTACTCGTTTTACTCGTTTTACTCGTTTTACTAGTTTTACTAGTTTTACTAGTTTTACTGGTTTTACTGGTTTTACTAGTTTTAGTCGTTTTAGTCGTTTTACTAGTTTTAGTCGTTTTAGTCGTTTTACTCGTATTACTCGTTTTACTCGTTTTACTCGTTTTACTCGTTTTACTCGTTTTACTCGTTTTACTCGTTTTACTCGTTTTACTCGTTTTACTCGTTTTACTCGTTTTACTCGTTTTACTCGTTTTACTCGTTTTACTCGTTTTACTCGTTTTACTCGTTTTACTCGTTTTACTAGTTTTACTAGTTTTACTCGTTTTACTCGTTTTACTCGTTTTACTCGTTTTACTCGTTTTACTCGTTTTACTCGTTTTACTCGTTTTACTCGTTTTACTCGTTTTACTCGTTTTACTCGTTTTGCTCGTTTTACTCGTTTTGCTCGTTTTGCTCGTTTTGCTCGTTTTGCTCGTTTTGCTCGTTTTGCTCGTTTTGCTCGTTTTGCTCGTTTTCCTCGTTTTACTCGTTTTACTCGTTTTGCTCGTTTTACTCGTTTTGCTCGTTTTACTAGTTTTACTAGTTTTACTGGTTTTACTGGTTTTACTGGTTTTAGTCGTTTTAGTCGCTTTACTAGTTTTAGTCGTTTTAGTCGTTTTACTCGTATTACTCGTTTTACTCGTTTTACTCGTTTTACTCGTTTTACTCGTTTTACTCGTTCTACTCGTTTTACTCGTTTTACTCGTTTTACTCGTTTTACTCGTTTTACTCGTTTTACTCGTTTTACTCGTTTTAGTCGTTTTACTCGTATTACTCGTTTTACTCGTTTTACTCGTTTTACTCGTTTTACTCGTTTTACACGTTTTACTCGTTTTACTCGTTTTACTCGGTTTACTCGTTTTACTCGTTTTACTCGTTTTACTCGTTTTACTCGTTTTACTAGTTTTACTAGTTTTACTAGTTTTACTAGTTTTACTAGTTTTACTAGTTTTGCTCGTTTTACACGTTTTACACGTTTTACTCGTTTTACTCGTTTTACTCGTTTTACTCGTTTTACTCGTTTTACTCGTTTTATTCGTTTTACTCGTTTTACTCGTTTTACTCGTTTTACTCGTTTTACTCGTTTTACTCGTTTTACTCGTTTTACTCGTTTTACTCGTTTTACTCGTTTTACTCGTTTTACTCGTTTTACTCGTTTTACTCGTTTTACTCGTTTTACTCGTTTTACTCGTTTTACTCGTATTACTCGTATTACTCGTTTTACTCGTTTTACTCGTTTTACTCGTTTTACTCGTTTTACTCGTTTTACTAGTTTTAATAGTTTTACTCGTTTTACTCGTTTTACTCGTTTTACTCGTTTTACTAGTTTTACTAGTTTTACTAGTTTTACTAGTTTTGCTCGTTTTACACGTTTTGCTCGTTTTACTCGTTTTACTCGTTTTACTCGTTTTACTCGTTTTACTCGGTTTACTCGGTTTACTCGTTTTACTCGTTTTACTCGTTTTACTCGTTTTACTCGTTTTACTCGTTTTACTCGTTTTACTCGTTTTACTCGTTTTACTCGTTTTACTCGTTTTACTCGTTTTACTAGTTTTACTAGTTTTAATAGTTTTACTAGTTTTACTAGTTTTGCTCGTTTTACACGTTTTACACGTTTTACTCGTTTTACTCGTTTTACTCGTTTTACTCGTTTTACTCGTTTTACTCGTTTTACTCGTTTTACTCGTTTTACTCGTTTTACTCGTTTTACTCGTTTTACTAGTTTTACTAGTTTTACTAGTTTTACTGGTTTTACTGGTTTTACTAGTTTTAGTCGTTTTAGTCGTTTTACTAGTTTTAGTCGTTTTAGTCGTTTTACTCGTATTACTCGTTTTACTCGTTTTACTCGTTTTACTCGTTTTACTCGTTTTACTCGTTTTACTCGTTTTACTCGTTTTACTCGTTTTACTCGTTTTACTCGTTTTACTCGTTTTACTCGTTTTACTCGTTTTACTCGTTTTAGTCGTTTTACTCGTATTACTCGTTTTACTCGTTTTACTCGTTTTACTCGTTTTACTCGTTTTACTCGTTTTACTCGTTTTACTCGTTTTACTCGTTTTACTCGTTTTACTCGTTTTACTCGTTTTACTCGTTTTACACGTTTTACTCGTTTTACTCGTTTTACTCGGTTTACTCGTTTTACTCGTTTTACTCGTTTTACTCGTTTTACTCGTTTTACTAGTTTTACTAGTTTTACTAGTTTTACTAGTTTTACTAGTTTTACTAGTTTTGCTCGTTTTACACGTTTTACACGTTTTACTCGTTTTACTCGTTTTACTCGTTTTACTCGTTTTACTCGTTTTACTCGTTTTATTCGTTTTACTCGTTTTACTCGTTTTACTCGTTTTACTCGTTTTACTCGTTTTACTCGTTTTACTCGTTTTACTCGTTTTACTCGTTTTACTCGTTTTACTCGTTTTACTCGTTTTACTCGTTTTACTCGTTTTACTCGTTTTACTCGTATTACTCGTATTACTCGTTTTACTCGTTTTACTCGTTTTACTCGTTTTACTCGTTTTACTCGTTTTACTAGTTTTAATAGTTTTACTCGTTTTACTCGTTTTACTCGTTTTACTCGTTTTACTAGTTTTACTAGTTTTACTAGTTTTACTAGTTTTGCTCGTTTTACACGTTTTGCTCGTTTTACTCGTTTTACTCGTTTTACTCGTTTTACTCGTTTTACTCGGTTTACTCGGTTTACTCGTTTTACTCGTTTTACTCGTTTTACTCGTTTTACTCGTTTTACTCGTTTTACTCGTTTTACTCGTTTTACTCGTTTTACTCGTTTTACTAGTTTTACTAGTTTTAATAGTTTTACTAGTTTTACTAGTTTTGCTCGTTTTACACGTTTTACACGTTTTACTCGTTTTACTCGTTTTACTCGTTTTACTCGTTTTACTCGTTTTACTCGTTTTACTCGTTTTACTCGTTTTACTCGTTTTACTCGTTTTACTCGTTTTACTAGTTTTACTAGTTTTACTAGTTTTACTGGTTTTACTGGTTTTACTAGTTTTAGTCGTTTTAGTCGTTTTACTAGTTTTAGTCGTTTTAGTCGTTTTACTCGTATTACTCGTTTTACTCGTTTTACTCGTTTTACTCGTTTTACTCGTTTTACTCGTTTTACTCGTTTTACTCGTTTTACTCGTTTTACTCGTTTTACTCGTTTTACTCGTTTTACTCGTTTTACTCGTTTTACTCGTTTTAGTCGTTTTACTCGTATTACTCGTTTTACTCGTTTTACTCGTTTTACTCGTTTTACTCGTTTTACTCGTTTTACTCGTTTTACTCGTTTTACTCGTTTTACTCGTTTTACTCGTTTTACTCGTTTTACTAGTTTTGCTCGTTTTACTCGTTTTGCTCGTTTTACTCGTTTTACTCGTTTTACTCGTTTTACTCGTTTTACTCGTTTTACTCGTTTTACTCGTTTTACTCGTTTTACTCGTTTTACTCGTTTTACTCGTTTTACTCGTTTTACTCGTTTTACTCGTTTTACTCGTTTTACTCGTTTTACTCGTTTTACTCGTTTTACTCGTTTTACTCGTTTTACTCGTTTTACTCGTTTTGCTCGTTTTGCTCGTTTTGCTCGTTTTGCTCGTTTTGCTCGTTTTGCTCGTTTTGCTCGTTTTGCTCGTTTTGCTCGTTTTGCTCGCTTTCCTCGTTTTACTCGTTTTACTCGTTTTGCTCGTTTTACTCGTTTTGCTCGTTTTACTCGTTTTACTCGTTTTACTCGTTTTACTCGTTTTACTCGTTTTACTCGTTTTACTCGTTTTACTCGTTTTACTCGTTTTACTAGTTTTGCTCGTTTTGCTCGTTTTGCTCGTTTTGCTCGTTTTGCTCGTTTTACACGTTTTACTCGTTTTACTCGTTTTACTCGTTTTACTCGTTATACTCGTTTTACTCGTTATACTCGTTTTACTCGTTTTACTCGTTTTACTCGTTTTACTCGTTTTACTCGTTTTACTCGTTTTACTCGTTTTACTCGTTTTACTCGTTTTACTCGTTTTACTCGTTTTACTCGTTTTACTCGTTTTACTCGTTTTACTCGTTTTACTCGTTTTACTCGTTTTACTCGTTTACTCGTTTTACTCGTTTACTCGTTTTACTCGTTTTACTCGTTTTGCTCGTTTTGCTCGTTTTGCTCGTTTTGCTCGTTTTGCTCGTTTTGCTCGTTTTGCTCGTTTTGCTCGTTTTGCTCGTTTTGCTCGCTTTCCTCGTTTTACTCGTTTTACTCGTTTTACTCGTTATACTCGTTTTACTCGTTTTGCTCGTTTTACTCGTTTTACTCGTTTTACTCGTTTTACTCGTTTTACTCGTTTTACTCGTTTTACTCGTTTTACTCGTTTTACTCGTTTTACTCGTTTTACTCGTTTTACTCGTTTTGCTCGTTTTGCTCGTTTTGCTCGTTTTGCTCGTTTTGCTCGTTTTGCTCGTTTTGCTCGTTTTGCTCGTTTTGCTCGTTTTGCTCGTTTTGCTCGTTTTGCTCGTTTTGCTCGTTTTGCTCGCTTTCCTCGTTTTACTCGTTTTACTCGTTTTGCTCGTTTTACTCGTTTTGCTCGTTTTGCTCGTTTTACACGTTTTACTCGTTTTACTCGTATTACTCGTTTTACTCGTTTTACTCGTTTTACTCGTTTTACTCGTTTTACTCGTTTTACTCGTTTTACTCGTTTTACTCGTTTTACTCGTTTTACTCGTTTTACTAGTTTTGCTCGTTTTACTCGTTTTGCTCGTTTTACTCGTTTTACTCGTTTTACTCGTTTTACTCGTTTTACTCGTTTTACTCGTTTTACTCGTTTTACTCGTTTTACTCGTTTTACTCGTTTTACTCGTTTTACTCGTTTTACTCGTTTTACTCGTTTTACTCGTTTTACTCGTTTTACTCGTTTTACTCGTTTTACTCGTTTTACTCGTTTTGCTCGTTTTGCTCGTTTTGCTCGTTTTGCTCGTTTTGCTCGTTTTGCTCGTTTTGCTCGTTTTGCTCGTTTTGCTCGTTTTGCTCGCTTTCCTCGTTTTACTCGTTTTACTCGTTTTGCTCGTTTTACTCGTTTTGCTCGTTTTACTCGTTTTACTCGTTTTACTCGTTTTACTCGTTTTACTCGTTTTACTCGTTTTACTCGTTTTACTCGTTTTACTCGTTTTACTAGTTTTACTAGTTTTACTCGTTTTACTCGTTTTACTAGTTTTACTAGTTTTACCTCGTTTTACTCGTTTTACTCGTTTTACTCGTTTTACTCGTTTTACTCGTTTTACTCGTTTTGCTCGTTTTGCTCGTTTTGCTCGTTTTGCTCGTTTTGCTCGTTTTACACGTTTTACCTCGTTTTACTCGTTTTACTCGTTTTACTCGTTATACTCGTTTTACTCGTTATACTCGTTTTACTCGTTTTACTCGTTTTACTCGTTTTACTCGTTTTACTCGTTTTACTCGTTTTACTCGTTTTACTCGTTTTACTCGTTTTACTCGTTTTACTCGTTTTACTCGTTTTACTCGTTTTACTCGTTTTACTCGTTTTACTCGTTTTACTCGTTTTACTAGTTTTGCTCGTTTTACTCGTTTTGCTCGTTTTACTCGTTTTGCTCGTTTTACTCGTTTTACTCGTTTTACTCGTTTTACTCGTTTTACTCGTTTTACTCGTTTTACTCGTTTTACTCGTTTTACTCGTTTTACTCGTTTTACTCGTTTTACTCGTTTTACTCGTTTTACTCGTTTTACTCGTTTTACTCGTTTTACTCGCTTTACTCGTTTTACTCGTTTTACTCGTTTTACTCGTTTTACTCGTATTACTCGTATTACTCGTTTTACTCGTTTTACTCGTTTTACTCGTTTTACTCGTTTTACTCGTTTTACTCGTTTTACTCGTTTTACTAGTTTTGCTCGTTTTACTCGTTTTGCTCGTTTTACTCGTTTTACTCGTTTTACTCGTTTTACTCGTTTTACTCGTTTTACTCGTTTTACTCGTTTTACTCGTTTTACTCGTTTTACTCGTTTTACTCGTTTTACTCGTTTTACTCGTTTTACTCGTTTTACTCGTTTTACTCGTTTTACTCGTTTTACTCGTTTTACTAGTTTTGCTCGTTTTACTCGTTTTGCTCGTTTTACTCGTTTTACTCGTTTTACTCGTTTTACTCGTTTTACTCGTTTTACTCGTTTTACTCGTTTTACTCGTTTTACTCGTTTTAGTCGTTTTACTCGTATTACTCGTTTTACTCGTTTTACTCGTTTTACTCGTTTTACTCGTTTTACACGTTTTACTCGTTTTACTCGTTTTACTCGTTATACTCGTTTTACTCGTTTTACTCGTTTTACTCGTTTTACTCGTTTTACTCGTTTTACTCGTTTTACTCGTTTTACTCGTTTTACTCGTTTTACTCGTTTTACTCGTTTTACTCGTTTTACTAGTTTTGCTCGTTTTACTCGTTTTGCTCGTTTTACTCGTTTTACTCGTTTTACTCGTTTTACTCGTTTTACTCGTTTTACTCGTTTTACTCGTTTTACTCGTTTACTCGTTTTACTCGTTTTACTCGTTTTACTCGTTTTACTCGTTTTACTCGTTTTACTCGTTTTACTCGTTTTACTCGTTTTACTCGTTTTACTCGTTTTACTCGTTTTACTCGTTTTACTCGTTTTACTCGTTTTACTCGTTTTACTCGTTTTACTCGTATTACTCGTATTACTCGTTTTACTCGTTTTACTCGTTTTACTCGTTTTACTCGTTTTACTAGTTTTACTAGTTTTGCTCGTTTTACACGTTTTACACGTTTTACTCGTTTTACTCGTTTTACTCGTTTTACTCGTTTTACTCGTTTTACTCGTTTTACTCGTTTTACTCGTTTTACTCGTTTTACTAGTTTTACTAGTTTTACTAGTTTTACTAGTTTTACTGGTTTTACTGGTTTTACTAGTTTTAGTCGTTTTAGTCGTTTTACTAGTTTTAGTCGTTTTAGTCGTTTTACTCGTATTACTCGTTTTACTCGTTTTACTCGTTTTACTCGTTTTACTCGTTTTACTCGTTTTACTCGTTTTACTCGTTTTAGTCGTTTTACTCGTATTACTCGTTTTACTCGTTTTACTCGTTTTACTCGTTTTACTCGTTTTACACGTTTTACTCGTTTTACTCGTTTTACTCGTTTTACTCGTTTTACTCGTTTTACTCGTTTTACTCGTTTTACTCGTTTTACTCGTTTTACTCGTTTTACTCGTTTTACTCGTTTTGCTCGTTTTGCTCGTTTTGCTCGTTTTGCTCGTTTTCCTCGTTTTGCTCGTTTTACTCGTTTTGCTCGTTTTACTCGTTTTGCTCGTTTTACTCGTTTTACTCGTTTTACTCGTTTTACTCGTTTTACTCGTTTTACTCGTTTTACTCGTTTTACTCGTTTTACTCGTTTTACTCGTTTTACTAGTTTTACTAGTTTTACTCGTTTTACTCGTTTTACTCGTTTTACTCGTTTTACTCGTTTTACTCGTTTTACTCGTTTTACTCGTTTTACTCGTTTTACTCGTTTTGCTCGTTTTACTCGTTTTGCTCGTTTTGCTCGTTTTGCTCGTTTTGCTCGTTTTGCTCGTTTTGCTCGTTTTGCTCGTTTTGCTCGTTTTCCTCGTTTTACTCGTTTTACTCGTTTTGCTCGTTTTACTCGTTTTGCTCGTTTTACTAGTTTTACTAGTTTTACTGGTTTTACTGGTTTTACTGGTTTTAGTCGTTTTAGTCGCTTTACTAGTTTTAGTCGTTTTAGTCGTTTTACTCGTATTACTCGTTTTACTCGTTTTACTCGTTTTACTCGTTTTACTCGTTTTACTCGTTCTACTCGTTTTACTCGTTTTACTCGTTTTACTCGTTTTACTCGTTTTACTCGTTTTACTCGTTTTACTCGTTTTACTCGTTTTACTCGTTTTAGTCGTTTTACTCGTATTACTCGTTTTACTCGTTTTACTCGTTTTACTCGTTTTACTCGTTTTACACGTTTTACTCGTTTTACTCGTTTTACTCGGTTTACTCGTTTTACTCGTTTTACTCGTTTTACTCGTTTTACTCGTTTTACTAGTTTTACTAGTTTTACTAGTTTTACTAGTTTTACTAGTTTTACTAGTTTTGCTCGTTTTACACGTTTTACACGTTTTACTCGTTTTACTCGTTTTACTCGTTTTACTCGTTTTACTCGTTTTACTCGTTTTACTCGTTTTACTCGTTTTACTCGTTTTACTCGTTTTACTCGTTTTACTCGTTTTACTCGTTTTACTCGTTTTACTCGTTTACTCGTTTTACTCGTTTTACTCGTTTTACTCGTTTTACTCGTTTTACTCGTTTTACTCGTTTTACTCGTATTACTCGTATTACTCGTTTTACTCGTTTTACTCGTTTTACTCGTTTTACTCGTTTTACTCGTTTTACTAGTTTTACTAGTTTTACTAGTTTTACTCGTTTTACTCGTTTTACTCGTTTTACTCGTTTTACTAGTTTTACTAGTTTTACTAGTTTTACTAGTTTTGCTCGTTTTACACGTTTTGCTCGTTTTACTCGTTTTACTCGTTTTACTCGTTTTACTCGTTTTACTCGTTTTACTCGGTTTACTCGGTTTACTCGTTTTACTCGTTTTACTCGTTTTACTCGTTTTACTCGTTTTACTCGTTTTACTCGTTTTACTCGTTTTACTCGTTTTACTCGTTTTACTCGTTTTACTCGTTTTACTAGTTTTACTAGTTTTAATAGTTTTACTAGTTTTACTAGTTTTGCTCGTTTTACACGTTTTACACGTTTTACTCGTTTTACTCGTTTTACTCGTATTACTCGTTTTACTCGTTTTACTCGTTTTACTCGTTTTACTCGTTTTACTCGTTTTACTCGTTTTACTCGTTTTACTCGTTTTACTCGTTTTACTCGTTTTACTCGTTTTACTCGTTTTACTCGTTTTACTCGTTTTACTCGTTTTAGTCGTTTTACTCGTATTACTCGTTTTACTCGTTTTACTCGTTTTACTCGTTTTACACGTTTTACTCGTTTTACTCGTTTTACTCGTTTTACTCGTTTTACTCGTTTTACTCGTTTTACTCGTTTTACTCGTTTTACTCGTTTTACTCGTTTTACTCGTTTTACTCGTTTTACTCGTTTTACTCGTTTTACTCGTTTTACTCGTTTTACTCGTTTTACTCGTTTTACTCGTTTTACTCGTTTTACTCGTTTTACTCGTTTTACTCGTTTTACTCGTTTTACTCGTTTTACTAGTTTTGCTCGTTTTACTCGTTTTGCTCGTTTTACTCGTTTTACTCGTTTTACTCGTTTTACTCGTTTTACTCGTTTTACTCGTTTTACTCGTTTTACTAGTTTTACTCGTTTTACTCGTTTTACTAGTTTTACTAGTTTTACTCGTTTTACTCGTTTTACTCGTTTTACTCGTTTTACTCGTTTTACTAGTTTTACTAGTTTTACTAGTTTTAGTCGTTTTACTCGTATTACTCGTTTTACTCGTTTTACTCGTTTTACTCGTTTTAGTCGTTTTACTCGTATTACTCGTTTTACTCGTGTTACTCGTGTTACTCGTTTTACTCGTTTTACTCGTTTTACTCGTTTTACTCGTTTTACTCGTTTTACTAGTTTTACTAGTTTTACTAGTTTTACTAGTTTTACTCGTTTTACTCGTTTTACTCGTATTACTCGTTTTACTCGTTTTACTCGTTTTACTCGTTTTACTCGTTTTGCTCGTTTTGCTCGTTTTGCTCGTTTTGCTCGTTTTCCTCGTTTTGCTCGTTTTACTCGTTTTGCTCGTTTTACTCGTTTTGCTCGTTTTACTCGTTTTACTCGTTTTACTCGTTTTACTCGTTTTACTCGTTTTACTCGTTTTACTCGTTTACTCGTTTTACTCGTTTTACTCGTTTTACTCGTTTTACTAGTTTTACTAGTTTTACTCGTTTTACTCGTTTTACTCGTTTTACTCGTTTTACTCGTTTTACTCGTTTTACTCGTTTTACTCGTTTTACTCGTTTTACTCGTTTTGCTCGTTTTACTCGTTTTGCTCGTTTTGCTCGTTTTGCTCGTTTTGCTCGTTTTGCTCGTTTTGCTCGTTTTGCTCGTTTTGCTCGTTTTCCTCGTTTTACTCGTTTTACTCGTTTTGCTCGTTTTACTCGTTTTGCTCGTTTTACTAGTTTTACTAGTTTTACTGGTTTTACTGGTTTTACTGGTTTTAGTCGTTTTAGTCGCTTTACTAGTTTTAGTCGTTTTAGTCGTTTTACTCGTATTACTCGTTTTACTCGTTTTACTCGTTTTACTCGTTTTACTCGTTTTACTCGTTCTACTCGTTTTACTCGTTTTACTCGTTTTACTCGTTTTACTCGTTTTACTCGTTTTACTCGTTTTACTCGTTTTACTCGTTTTACTCGTTTTAGTCGTTTTACTCGTATTACTCGTTTTACTCGTTTTACTCGTTTTACTCGTTTTACTCGTTTTACACGTTTTACTCGTTTTACTCGTTTTACTCGGTTTACTCGTTTTACTCGTTTTACTCGTTTTACTCGTTTTACTCGTTTTACTAGTTTTACTAGTTTTACTAGTTTTACTAGTTTTACTAGTTTTACTAGTTTTGCTCGTTTTACACGTTTTACACGTTTTACTCGTTTTACTCGTTTTACTCGTTTTACTCGTTTTACTCGTTTTACTCGTTTTACTCGTTTTACTCGTTTTACTCGTTTTACTCGTTTTACTCGTTTTACTCGTTTTACTCGTTTTACTCGTTTTACTCGTTTTACTCGTTTTACTCGTTTTACTCGTTTTACTCGTTTTACTCGTTTTACTCGTTTTACTCGTTTTACTCGTATTACTCGTATTACTCGTTTTACTCGTTTTACTCGTTTTACTCGTTTTACTCGTTTTACTAGTTTTACTAGTTTTACTAGTTTTACTAGTTTTGCTCGTTTTACACGTTTTGCTCGTTTTACTCGTTTTACTCGTTTTACTCGTTTTACTCGTTTTACTCGTTTTACTCGGTTTACTCGGTTTACTCGTTTTACTCGTTTTACTCGTTTTACTCGTTTTACTCGTTTTACTCGTTTTACTCGTTTTACTCGTTTTACTCGTTTTACTCGTTTTACTCGTTTTACTCGTTTTACTAGTTTTACTAGTTTTAATAGTTTTACTAGTTTTACTAGTTTTGCTCGTTTTACACGTTTTACACGTTTTACTCGTTTTACTCGTTTTACTCGTATTACTCGTTTTACTCGTTTTACTCGTTTTACTCGTTTTACTCGTTTTACTCGTTTTACTCGTTTTACTCGTTTTACTCGTTTTACTCGTTTTACTCGTTTTACTCGTTTTACTCGTTTTACTCGTTTTACTCGTTTTAGTCGTTTTACTCGTATTACTCGTTTTACTCGTTTTACTCGTTTTACTCGTTTTACACGTTTTACTCGTTTTACTCGTTTTACTCGTTTTACTCGTTTTACTCGTTTTACTCGTTTTACTCGTTTTACTCGTTTTACTCGTTTTACTCGTTTTACTCGTTTTACTCGTTTTACTCGTTTTACTCGTTTTACTCGTTTTACTCGTTTTACTCGTTTTACTCGTTTTACTCGTTTTACTCGTTTTACTCGTTTTACTCGTTTTACTCGTTTTACTCGTTTTACTCGTTTTACTAGTTTTGCTCGTTTTACTCGTTTTGCTCGTTTTACTCGTTTTACTCGTTTTACTCGTTTTACCTCGTTTTACTCGTTTTACTCGTTTTACTCGTTTTACTAGTTTTACTCGTTTTACTCGTTTTACTAGTTTTACTAGTTTTACTCGTTTTACTCGTTTTACTCGTTTTACTCGTTTTACTCGTTTTACTAGTTTTACTAGTTTTACTAGTTTTAGTCGTTTTACTCGTATTACTCGTTTTACTCGTGTTACTCGTGTTACTCGTTTTACTCGTTTTACTCGTTTTACTCGTTTTACTCGTTTTACTCGTTTTACTAGTTTTACTAGTTTTACTAGTTTTACTAGTTTTACTCGTTTTACTCGTTTTACTCGTATTACTCGTTTTACTCGTTTTACTCGTTTTACTCGTTTTACTCGTTTTACTCGTTTTACTCGTTTTACTCGTTTTACTCGTTTTACTCGTTTTACTCGTTTTACTCGTTTTACTCGTTTTACTCGTTTTACTCGGTTTACTCGGTTTACTCGTTTTACTCGTTTTACTCGTTTTACTCGTTTTACTAGTTTTACTAGTTTTACTAGTTTTACTAGTTTTACTAGTTTTGCTCGTTTTACACGTTTTACACGTTTTACTCGTTTTACTCGTTTTACTCGTTTTACTCGTTTTACTCGTTTTACTCGTTTTACTGGTTTTACTCGTTTTACTCGTTTTATTCGTTTTACTCGTTTTACTCGTTTTACTCGTTTTACTCGTTTTACTCGTTTTACTCGTATTACTCGTATTACTCGTTTTACTCGTTTTACTCGTTTTACTCGTTTTACTCGTTTTACTAGTTTTACTAGTTTTACTCGTTTTACTCGTTTTACCTCGTTTTACTCGTTTTACTAGTTTTACTAGTTTTACTAGTTTTACTAGTTTTACTAGTTTTGCTCGTTTTACACGTTTTACACGTTTTACTCGTTTTACTCGTTTTACTCGTTTTACTCGTTTTACTCGTTTTACTCGTTTTACTCGGTTTACTCGTTTTACTCGTTTTACTCGTTTTACTCGTTTTACTCGTTTTACTCGTTTTACTCGTTTTACTCGTTTTACTCGTTTTACTCGTTTTACTCGTTTTACTCGTTTTACTCGTTTTACTCGTTTTACTCGTTTTACTCGTTTTACTCGTTTTGCTCGTTTTGCTCGTTTTGCTCGTTTTGCTCGTTTTGCTCGTTTTGCTCGTTTTGCTCGTTTTGCTCGTTTTGCTCGTTTTGCTCGTTTTACTAGTTTTACTAGTTTTACTCGTTTTACTCGTTTTACTCGTTTTACTCGTTTTACTCGTTTTACTCGTTTTACTCGTTTTACTCGTTTTACTCGTTTTACTCGTTTTACTCGTTTTACTCGTTTTACTCGTTTTGCTCGTTTTACTAGTTTTGCTCGTCTTGCTCGTTTTACTCGTTTTACTCGTTTTACTCGTTTTACTCGTTTTACTCGTTTTACTCGTTTTACTCGTTTTACTCGTTTTACTCGTTTTACTCGTTTTACTCGTTTTACTAGTTTTACTAGTTTTACTAGTTTTACTAGTTTTACTAGTTTTACTAGTTTTACTAGTTTTACTAGTTTTACTAGTTTTACTAGTTTTACTAGTTTTACTAGTTTTACTCGTTTTACTCGTTTTACTCGTTTTGCTCGTTTTCCTCGTTTTACTCGTTTTCCTCGTTTTACTCGTTTTGCTCGTTTTACTCGTTTTGCTCGTTTTCCTCGTTTTGCTCGTTTTACTAGTTTTACTAGTTTTGCTCGTTTTGCTCGTTTTGCTCGTTTTGCTCGTTTTGCTCGTTTTACTCGTTTTGCTCGTTTTACTCGTTTTACTCGTTTTACTCGTTTTACTCGTTTTACTCGTTTTACTCGTTTTACTCGTTTTACTCGTTTTACTCGTTTTACTCGTTTTACTCGTTTTACTCGTTTTACTCGTTTTACTCGTTTTACTCGTTTTACTCGTTTTACTCGTTTTACTCGTTTTACTCGTTTTACTCGTTTTACTCGTTTTACTCGTTTTACTCGTTTTACTCGTTTTACTCGTTTTACTCGTTTTACTCGTTTTACTCGTTTTACTCGTTTTACTCGTTTTACTCGTTTTACTCGTTTTACTCGTTTTACTCGTTTTACTCGTTTTACTCGGTTTACTCGGTTTACTCGGTTTACTCGTTTTACTCGTTTTACTCGTTTTACTCGTTTTACTCGTTTTACTAGTTTTACTAGTTTTACTAGTTTTACTAGTTTTACTAGTTTTACTCGTTTTACACGTTTTACACGTTTTACTCGTTTTACTCGTTTTACTCGTTTTACTCGTTTTACTCGTTTTACTCGTTTTACTCGTTTTACTCGTTTTACTCGTTTTAATCGTTTTACTCGTTTTACTCGTTTTACTCGTTTTACTCGTTTTACTCGTTTTACTCGTTTTACTCGTTTTACCTCGTTTTACTCGTATTACTCGTATTACTCGTTTTACTCGTTTTACTCGTTTTACTCGTTTTACTCGTTTTACTAGTTTTACTAGTTTTACTCGTTTTACTCGTTTTACTCGTTTTACTCGTTTTACTAGTTTTACTAGTTTTACTAGTTTTACTAGTTTTGCTCGTTTTACACGTTTTGCTCGTTTTACTCGTTTTACTCGTTTTACTCGTTTTACTCGTTTTACTCGTTTTACTCGTTTTGCTCGTTTTACTCGTTTTACTCGTTTTACTCGTTTTACTCGTTTTACTCGTTTTACTCGTTTTACTCGTTTTACTCGTTTTACTCGTTTTACTCGTTTTACTCGTTTTACTCGTTTTACTCGTTTTACTCGTTTTACTAGTTTTACTAGTTTTACTAGTTTTACTCGTTTTACTCGTTTTACTCGTTTTACTCGTTTTACTCGTTTTACTCGTTTTGCTCGTTTTACTCGTTTTGCTCGTTTTGCTCGTTTTGCTCGTTTTGCTCGTTTTGCTCGTTTTGCTCGTATTCCTCGTTTTACTCGTTTTACTCGTTTTGCTCGTTTTACTCGTTTTGCTCGTTTTACTAGTTTTGCTCGTTTTACTCGTTTTACTCGTTTTACTAGTTTTACTAGTTTTACTAGTTTTACTAGTTTTACTAGTTTTGCTCGTTTTACACGTTTTACACGTTTTACTCGTTTTACTCGTTTTACTCGTTTTACTCGTTTTACTCGTTTTACTCGTTTTACTCGTTTTACTCGTTTTACTCGTTCTACTAGTTTTAGTCGTTTTACTCGTATT
>NW_027486237.1:0-24943 GCF_050908995.1 Andrena cerasifolii
CCATCTCTTTCGACGGCATGTTCTCCTGTTACAAAGCCCAATTCTGTGGATTCTGAAAATTTTCGCCAGATTTTGGCCAATATATCAGGAGAACATGAAGTGGAAAGAGGTATACTAAATTTCAGCTTCAAAGGCATCGCCTTAAAGTTGCAAATCAGAGGCGCAGGCCTTTCAAGAGGCGTTCGAAAATTCTGCGTGTCTTCGTTAAACAGTCACTGTCTCGAAACATCAGCGCCACTTCTCGCTCTTTGATTTGCTCTCCGGAGACGTTACATTGTGCCATCTCTTTCGACGGCATGTTCTCCTGTTACAAAGCCCAATTTTGTGCATTCTGATAATTTTCGCTAGATTTGGGCCAAATATCTGGAGAACATGAAGTGGAAAGAGGTATACTAAATTTCAGCTTCAAAGGCATCGCTTAAAAGTATCAAATCAGAGGCGGAGGCCTTTCAAGAGGCGTTCGAAAATTGTGCGACTCTTCGTTAAACAATCACTGTCTCGAAACATCTGCGCCACTTCTCGCGCTTTGATTTGCTCTCCGGAGACATTACATTGTTCCATCTCTTTCAACGGCATGTTCTCCTGTTACAAAGCCCAATTTTGTGCATTCTGAAAATGTTCGCCAGATTTTGGCCAATATATCAGGAGAACATGAAGTCAAAAGAGGTATACTAAATTTCAGCTTCAAAGGCATCGCCTTAAAGTTGCAAATAAGAGGCGCAGGCTTTCAAGAGGCTTTCGAAAATTCTGCGTCTCTTCGTGAAACAGTCACTGTCTCGAAAAACCTGCGCCACTTCTCGCTCTTTGATTTGCTCTCCGGAGACATTACTTTGTTCCATCTCTTTCGACGGCATGTTCTCCTGTTACAAAGCCCAATTTTGTGTATTCTCGAAATTTTCGCCAGATTTTGGCCAATAAATCAGGAGAAAATGAAGTGGAAAGAGGTATACTAAATTTCAGCTTCAAAGGCATCGCTTAAAAGTATCAAATCAGAGGCGCAGGCCTTTCAAGAGGCGTTCGAAAATTGTGCGACTTTTCGCTAAACAGTCACTGTCTCAAAACATCTGCGCCACATCTCTCTCTTTGATTTGCTCTCCGGAGACGTTACTTTGTGCCATCTCTTGCGACGGCATGTTCTCCTGTTACAAATCCCAATTCTGTGGAGTCTGAAAATTTTCGCCAGATTTTGGCCAATATATCAGGAGAACATGAAGTGGAAAGAGGTATACTAAATTTCAGCTTGAAAGGCATCGCCTTAAAGTTGCAAATCAGAGGCGCAGGCCTTTCAAGAGGCGTTCGAAAATTCTGCGTGGCTTCGTTAAACAGTCACTGTCTCGAAACATCTGCGCCACTTCTCGCTCATTGATTTGCCCTCCGGAGACGTTACATTGTGCCATCTCTTTCGACGGCATGTTCTCCTGTTACTAAGCCCAATTTTGTGCATTCTGAAAATTATCGCCAGATTTTGGCCAATATATCAGGAGAACAGGAAGTCAAAAGAGGTATACTAAATTTCAGTTTCAAAGGCATCGCCTTAAAGTTGCAAATAGGAGGCGCAGGCCTTTCAAGAGGCTTTCGAAAATTCTGCGTCTCTTCGTTAATCAGTCACTGTCTCGAAACATCTGCGCCACTTCTCGCTCATTGATTTGCCCTCCGGAGACGTTACTTTGTGCCATCTCTTTCGACGGCATGTTCTCCTGTTACAAAGCCCAATTCTGTGGATTCTGAAAATTTTCGCCAGATTTTGGCCAATATATCAGGAGAACATGAAGTGGAAAGAGGTATACTAAATTTCAGCTTCAAAGGCATCGCCTTAAAGTTGCAATTAAGAGGCGCAGGCCTTTCAAGAGGCTTTCGAAAATTCTGCGTCTCTTCGTGAAACAGTCACTGTCTCGAAACATCTGCGCCACTTCTCGCTCATTGATTTGCCCTCCGGAGACGTTACTTTGTGCCATCTCTTTCGACGGCATGTTCTCCTGTTACAAAGCCCAATTCTGTGCATTCTGAAAATTTTCGCCAGATTTTGGCCAATATATCAGGAGAACATGAAGCGGAAAGAGGTATACTAAATTTCAGCTTCAAAGGCATCGCCTTAAAGTTGCAAATAAGAGGCGCAGGCCTTTCAAGAGGCGATCGAAAATTCTGCGTCTCTTCGTTAATCAGTCACTGTCTCGAAACATCTGCACCACATCTCGCTCTTTGATTTGCTCTCCGGAGACGTTACTTTGTTCCATCTCTTTCGACGGCATGTTCTCCTGTTACAAAGCCCAATTTTGTGCATTCTGAAAATGTTCGCCAGATTTTGGCCAATATATCAGGAGAACATGAAGTCAAAAGAGGTATACTAAATTTCAGCTTCAAAGGCATCGCCTTAAAGTTGCAAATAAGAGGCGCAGGCCTTTCAAGAGGCTTTCGAAAATTCTGCGTCTCTTCGTGAAACAGTCACTGTCTCGAAACACCTGCGCCACTTCTCGCTCTTTGATTTGCTCTCCGGAGACATTACTTTGTTCCATCTCTTTCGACGGCATGTTCTCCTGTTACAAAGCCCAATTCTGTGCATTCTGAAAATTTTCGCCAGATTTTGGCCAATATATCAGGAGAACATGAAGTGGAAAGAGGTATACTAAATTTCAGCTTCAAAGGCATCGCCTTAAAATTACAAATAAGAGGCGCAGGCCTTTCAAGAGGCGTTCGAAAATTGTGCGACTCTTCGTTAAACAGTCACTGTCTCGAAACATCTGCGCCACTTCTCGCTCATTGATTTGCCCTCCGGAGACGTTACATTGTGCCATCTCTTTCGACGGCATGTTCTCCTGTTACTAAGCCCAATTTTGTGCATTCTGAAAATTTTCGCCAGATTTTGGCCAATATATCAGGAGAACATGAAGTCAAAAGAGGTATACTAAATTTCAGTTTCAAAGGCATCGCCTTAAAGTTGCAAATAGGAGGCGCAGGCCTTTCAAGAGGCTTTCGAAAATTCTGCGTCTCTTCGTTAATCAGTCACTGTCTCGAAACATCTGCGCCACTTCTCGCTCATTGATTTGCCCTCCGGAGACGTTACTTTGTGCCATCTCTTTCGACGGCATGTTCTCCTGTTACAAAGCCCAATTCTGTGGATTCTGAAAATTTTCGCCAGATTTTGGCCAATATATCAGGAGAACATGAAGTGGAAAGAGGTATACTAAATTTCAGCTTCAAAGGCATCGCCTTAAAATTGCAAATAAGAGGCGCAGGCCTTTCAAGAGGCGTTCGAAAATTGTGCGACTCTTCGTTAAACAGTCACTGTCTCGAAACATCTGCGCCACTTCTCGCTCATTGATTTGCCCTCCGGAGACGTTACATTGTGCCATCTCTTTCGACGGCATGTTCTCCTGTTACTAAGCCCAATTTTGTGCATTCTGAAAATTTTCGCCAGATTTTGGCCAATATATCAGGAGAACATGAAGTCAAAAGAGGTATACTAAATTTCAGTTTCAAAGGCATCGCCTTAAAGTTGCAAATAGGAGGCGCAGGCCTTTCACGAGGCTTTCGAAAATTCTGCGTCTCTTCGTTAATCAGTCACTGTCTCGAAACATCTGCGCCACTTCTCGCTCATTGATTTGCCCTCCGGAGACGTTACATTGTTCCATCTCTTTCGACGGCATGTTCTCCTGTTACAAAGCCCAATTTTGTGCATTCTGAAAATTTTCGCCAGATTTTGGCCAATATATCAGGAGAACAGGAAGTCAAAAGAGGTATACTAAATTTCAGTTTCAAAGGCATCGCCTTAAAGTTGCAAATAGGAGGCGCAGGCCTTTCAAGAGGCTTTCGAAAATTCTGCGTCTCTTCGTTAATCAGTCACTGTCTCGAAACATCTGCGCCACTTCTCGCTCATTGATTTGCCCTCCGGAGACGTTACTTTGTGCCATCTCTTTCGACGGCATGTTCTCCTGTTACAAAGCCCAATTCTGTGGATTCTGAAAATTTTCGCCAGATTTTGGCCAATATATCAGGAGAACATGAAGTGGAAAGAGGTATACTAAATTTCAGCTTCAAAGGCATCGCCTTAAAGTTGCAATTAAGAGGCGCAGGCCTTTCAAGAGGCTTTCGAAAATTCTGCGTCTCTTCGTGAAACAGTCACTGTCTCGAAACATCTGCGCCACTTCTCGCTCATTGATTTGCCCTCCGGAGACGTTACTTTGTGCCATCTCTTTCGACGGCATGTTCTCCTGTTACAAAGCCCAATTCTGTGCATTCTGAAAATTTTCGCCAGATTTTGGCCAATATATCAGGAGAACATGAAGTGGAAAGAGGTATACTAAATTTCAGCTTCAAAGGCATCGCCTTAAAGTTGCAAATAAGAGGCGCAGGCCTTTCAAGAGGCGATCGAAAATTCTGCGTCTCTTCGTTAATCAGTCACTGTCTCGAAACATCTGCACCACATCTCGCTCTTTGATTTGCTCTCCGGAGACGTTACTTTGTTCCATCTCTTTCGACGGCATGTTCTCCTGTTACAAAGCCCAATTTTGTGCATTCTGAAAATGTTCGCCAGATTTTGGCCAATATATCAGGAGAACATGAAGTCAAAAGAGGTATACTAAATTTCAGCTTCAAAGGCATCGCCTTAAAGTTGCAAATAAGAGGCGCAGGCCTTTCAAGAGGCTTTCGAAAATTCTGCGTCTCTTCGTGAAACAGTCACTGTCTCGAAACACCTGCGCCACTTCTCGCTCTTTGATTTGCTCTCCGGAGACATTACTTTGTTCCATCTCTTTCGACGGCATGTTCTCCTGTTACAAAGCCCAATTCTGTGCATTCTGAAAATTTTCGCCAGATTTTGGCCAATATATCAGGAGAACATGAAGTGGAAAGAGGTATACTAAATTTCAGCTTCAAAGGCATCGCCTTAAAATTACAAATAAGAGGCGCAGGCCTTTCAAGAGGCGTTCGAAAATTGTGAGACTCTTCGTTAAACAGTCACTGTCTCGAAACATCTGCGCCACTTCTCGCTCATTGATTTGCCCTCCGGAGACGTTACATTGTGCCATCTCTTTCGACGGCATGTTCTCCTGTTACTAAGCCCAATTTTGTGCATTCTGAAAATTTTCGCCAGATTTTGGCCAATATATCAGGAGAACATGAAGTCAAAAGAGGTATACTAAATTTCAGTTTCAAAGGCATCGCCTTAAAGTTGCAAATAGGAGGCGCAGGCCTTTCAAGAGGCTTTCGAAAATTGTGAGACTCTTCGTTAAACAGTCACTGTCTCGAAACATCTGCGCCACTTCTCGCTCATTGATTTGCCCTCCGGAGACGTTACATTGTGCCATCTCTTTCGACGGCATGTTCTCCTGTTACTAAGCCCAATTTTGTGCATTCTGAAAATTTTCGCCAGATTTTGGCCAATATATCAGGAGAACATGAAGTCAAAAGAGGTATACTAAATTTCAGTTTCAAAGGCATCGCCTTAAAGTTGCAAATAGGAGGCGCAGGCCTTTCAAGAGGCTTTCGAAAATTCTGCGTCTCTTCGTTAATCAGTCACTGTCTCGAAACATCTGCGCCACTTCTCGCTCATTGATTTGCCCTCCGGAGACGTTACTTTGTGCCATCTCTTTCGACGGCATGTTCTCCTGTTACAAAGCCCAATTCTGTGGATTCTGAAAATTTTCGCCAGATTTTGGCCAATATATCAGGAGAACATGAAGTGGAAAGAGGTATACTAAATTTCAGCTTCAAAGGCATCGCCTTAAAATTGCAAATAAGAGGCGCAGGCCTTTCAAGAGGCGTTCGAAAATTGTGCGACTCTTCGTTAAACAGTCACTGTCTCGAAACATCTGCGCCACTTCTCGCTCATTGATTTGCCCTCCGGAGACGTTACATTGTGCCATCTCTTTCGACGGCATGTTCTCCTGTTACTAAGCCCAATTTTGTGCATTCTGAAAATTTTCGCCAGATTTTGGCCAATATATCAGGAGAACATGAAGTCAAAAGAGGTATACTAAATTTCAGTTTCAAAGGCATCGCCTTAAAGTTGCAAATAGGAGGCGCAGGCCTTTCACGAGGCTTTCGAAAATTCTGCGTCTCTTCGTTAATCAGTCACTGTCTCGAAACATCTGCGCCACTTCTCGCTCATTGATTTGCCCTCCGGAGACGTTACTTTGTGCCATCTCTTTCGACGGCATGTTCTCCTGTTACAAAGCCCAATTTTGTGCATTCTGAAAATTTTCGCTAGATTTTGGCCAATATATCAGGAGAACATGAAGTGAAAAGTGGTATACTAAATTTCAACTTCAAAGGCATCGCTTAAAAGTATCAAATCAGAGGGGCGAGCCTTTCAAGAGGCGTTCGAAAATTGTGCGACTCTTCGTTAAACAGTCACTGTCTCGAAACATCTGCGCCACTTCTCGCTCATTGATTTGCCCTCCGGAGACGTTACATTGTGCCATCTCTTTCGACGGCATGTTCTCCTGTTACTAAGCCCAATTTTGTGCATTCTGAAAATTTTCGCCAGATTTTGGCCAATATATCAGGAGAACATGAAGTCAAAAGAGGTATACTAAATTTCAGTTTCAAAGGCATCGCCTTAAAGTTGCAAATAGGAGGCGCAGGCCTTTCAAGAGGCTTTCGAAAATTCTGCGTCTCTTCGTTAATCAGTCACTGTCTCGAAACATCTGCGCCACTTCTCGCTCATTGATTTGCCCTCCGGAGACGTTACTTTGTGCCATCTCTTTCGACGGCATGTTCTCCTGTTACAAAGCCCAATTCTGTGGATTCTGAAAATTTTCGCCAGATTTTGGCCAATATATCAGGAGAACATGAAGTGGAAAGAGGTATACTAAATTTCAGCTTCAAAGGCATCGCCTTAAAATTGCAAATAAGAGGCGCAGGCCTTTCAAGAGGCGTTCGAAAATTGTGCGACTCTTCGTTAAACAGTCACTGTCTCGAAACATCTGCGCCACTTCTCGCTCATTGATTTGCCCTCCGGAGACGTTACATTGTGCCATCTCTTTCGACGGCATGTTCTCCTGTTACTAAGCCCAATTTTGTGCATTCTGAAAATTTTCGCCAGATTTTGGCCAATATATCAGGAGAACATGAAGTCAAAAGAGGTATACTAAATTTCAGTTTCAAAGGCATCGCCTTAAAGTTGCAAATAGGAGGCGCAGGCCTTTCACGAGGCTTTCGAAAATTCTGCGTCTCTTCGTTAATCAGTCACTGTCTCGAAACATCTGCGCCACTTCTCGCTCATTGATTTGCCCTCCGGAGACGTTACTTTGTGCCATCTCTTTCGACGGCATGTTCTCCTGTTACAAAGCCCAATTTTGTGCATTCTGAAAATTTTCGCTAGATTTTGGCCAATATATCAGGAGAACATGAAGTGAAAAGTGGTATACTAAATTTCAACTTCAAAGGCATCGCTTAAAAGTATCAAATCAGAGGGGCGAGCCTTTCAAGAGGCGTTCGAAAATTGTGCGACTCTTCGTTAAACAGTCACTGTCTCGAAACATCTGCGCCACTTCTCGCTCATTGATTTGCCCTCCGGAGACGTTACTTTGTGCCATCTCTTTCGACGGCATGTTCTCCTGTTACAAAGCCCAATTCTGTGGATTCTGAAAATTTTCGCCAGATTTTGGCCAATATATTAGGAGAACATGAAGTGGAAAGAGGTATACTAAATTTCAGCTTCAAAGGCATCGCCTTAAAATTGCAAATCACAGGCGCAGGCCTTTCAAGAGGCGTTCGAAAATTCTGCGTGTCTTCGTTAAACAGTCACTGTCTCGAAACATCTGCGCCACTTCTCGCTCTTTGATTTGCTCTCCGGAGACGTTACTTTGTGCCATCTCTTTCGACGGCATGTTCTCCTGTTACAAAGCCCAATTTTGTGCATTCTGAAAATTTTCGCCAGATTTTGGCCAATATATCAGGAGAACATGAAGTCGAAAGAGGTATACTAAATTTCAGCTTCAAATGCATCGCCTTAAAGTTGCAAATATGAGGCGCAGGCCTTTCAAGAGGCGTTCGAAAATTCTGCGTGTCTTCGTTAAACAGTCACTGTCTCGAAACATCTGCGCCACTTCTCGCTCTTTGATTTGCTCTCCGGAGACGTTACTTTGTGCCATCTCTTTCGACGGCATGTTCTCCTGTTACAAAGCGCAATTTTGTGCATTCTGAAAATTTTCGCTAGATTTTGGCCAATATATCAGGAGACCATGAAGCGGAAAGAGGTATACTAAATTTCAGCTTCAAAGGCATCGCTTAAAGTATCAAATCAGAGGCGCAGGCCTTTCAAGAGGCGTACGAAAATTGTGCGACTCTTCGTTAAACAGTCACTGTCTCGAAACATCTGCGCCACTTCTCGCTCATTGATTTGCCCTCCGGAGACGTTACTTTGTGCCATCTCTTTCGACGGCATGTTCTCCTGTTACAAAGCCCAATTCTGTGCATTCTGAAAATTTTCGCCAGATTTTGGCCAATATATCAGGAGAACATGAAGTCAAAAGAGGTATACTAAATTTCAGCTTCAAGGGCATCGATTTAAAGTTGCAAATAAGAGGCGCAGGCCTTTCAAGAGGCTTTCGAAAATTCTGCGTCTCTTCGTGAAACAGTCACTCTCTCGAAACACCTGCGCCACGTTTCGCTCTTTGATTTGCTCTCCGGAGACATTACTTTGTTCCATCCCTTTCGACGGCATGTTCTCCTGTTACAAAGCCCAATTTTGTGCATTCTGAAAATTTTCGATAGATTTTGGCCAATATATCAGGAGAACATGAAGTGGAAAGAGGTATACTAAATTTCAGCTTCAAAGGCATCGCCTTAAAGTTGCAATTAAGAGGCGCAGGCCTTTCAAGAGGCGTTCGAAAATTCTGCGTCTCGTTGTTAAACAATCACTGTCTCGAAACACCTGCGCCACTTCTCGCTATTTGATTTGCTCTCCAGAGACGTAACTTTGTTCCATCTCTTTCGACGGCATGTTCTCCTGTTACAAAGCCCAATTTTGTGCATTCTGAAAATTTTCGTTAGATTTTGGCCAATATATCAGGAGACCATGAAGCGGAAAGAGGTATACTAAATTTCAGCTTCAAAGGCATCGCTTAAAAGTATCAAATCAGAGGCGCAGGCCTTTCAAGAGGCGTTCGAAAATTGTGCGACTCTTCGTTAAACAGTCACTGTCTCGAAACATCTGCGCCACTTCTCGCTCATTGATTTGCCCTGCGGAGACGTTACATTGTGCCATCTCTTTCGACGGCATGTTCTCCTGTTACAAAGCCCAATTCTGTGCATTCTGAAAATTTTCGCCAGATTTTGGCCAATATATCAGGAGAACACGAAGTCGAAAGAGGTATACTAAATTTCAGCTTCAAATGCATCGCCTTAAAGTTGCAAATATGAGGCGCAGGCCTTGCAAGAGGCGTTCGAAAATTCTGCGTCTCGTTGTTAAACAATCACTGTCTCGAAACACCTGCGCCACTTCTCGCTCTTTGA
Organism: Andrena cerasifolii; assembly: GCF_050908995.1. Classification (NCBI taxonomy): domain Eukaryota; kingdom Metazoa; phylum Arthropoda; class Insecta; order Hymenoptera; family Andrenidae; genus Andrena; species Andrena cerasifolii. The sequence continues at coordinate 9,457 of NW_027486237.1, forward strand.
TTTGCTCTCCAGAGACGTTACTTTGTTCCATCTCTTTCGACGGCATGTTGTCATGTTACAAAGCACAATTTTGTGTATTCTCGAAATTTTCGCCAGATTTTGGCCAATATATCAGGAGAACATGAAGTCAAAAGAGGTATACTAAATTTCAGCTTCAAGGGCATCGATTTAAAGTTGCAAATAAGAGGCGCAGGCCTTTCAAGAGGCGTTCGAAAATTGTGCGACTCTTCATTAAACAATCACTGTCTCGAAACACCTGCGCCACTTCTCGCTCTTTGATTTGCTCTCCAGAGACGTTACTTTGTTCCATCTCTTTCGACGGCATGTTGTCATGTTACAAAGCACAATTTTGTGTATTCTCGAAATTTTCGCCAGATTTTGGCCAATATATCAGGAGAAGATGAAGTCAAAAGAGGTATACTAAATTTCAGCATCATAGGCATCGCCTTAAAGTTGCAAATCAGAGGCGCAGGCCTTTCAAGAGGCGTTCGAAAATTCTGCGTGTCTTCGTTAAACAGTCACTGTCTCGAAACATCTGCGCCACTTCTCGCTCTTTGATTTGCTCTCCGGAGACGTTACTTTGTGCCATCTCTTTCGACGGCATGTTCTCCTGTTACAAAGCGCAATTTTGGGCATTCTCGAAATTTTCGCCAGATCTTGGCCAATATATCAGGAGAAAATGAATTGGAAAGAGGTATACTAAATTTCAGCTTCATAGGCATCGCCTTAAAGTTGCAAATCAGAGGCGCAGGCCTTTCAAGAGGCGTTCGAAAATTCTGCGTGTCTTCGTTAAACAGTCACTGTCTCGAAACATCTGCGCCAGTTCTCGCTCTTCGATTTGCTCTCCGGAGACGTTACTTTGTGCCATCTCTTTCGACGGCATATTCTCCTGTTACAAAGCCCAATTTTGTGCATTCTGAAAATTTTCGCCAGATTTTGGCCAATATATCAGGAGAAAATGAAGTGGAAAGAGGTATACTAAATTTCAGCTTCAAAGGCATCGCCTTAAAGTTGCAAATAAGAGGCGCAGGCCTTTCAAGAGGCGTTCGAACATTCTGCGTCTCTTCGTTAATCAGTCACTGTCTGGAAACATCTGCGCATTATCTCGCCTTTGATTTGCTCCCCGGAGACGTTACTTTGTGCCATCTCTTTCGACGGCATGTTCTCCTGTTACAAAGCCCAATGATGTGCATTCTGAAAATTTTCGCTAGATTTTGGCCAATATATCAGGCGAACATGAAGAGTGGAAAGAGGTATACTAAATTTCAGCTTCAAAGGCATCGCCTTAAAGTTGCAAATAAGAGGCGCAGGCCTTTCAAGAGGCGATCGAAAATTCTGCGTCTCTTCGTTAATCAGTCACTGTCTCGAAACATCTGCACCACATCTCGCTCTTTGATTTGCTCTCCGGAGACGTTACTTTGTTCCATCTCTTTCGACGGCATGTTCTCCTGTTACAAAGCCCAATTTTGTGCATTCTGAAAATGTTCGCCAGATTTTGGCCAATATATCAGGAGAACATGAAGTCAAAAGAGGTATACTAAATTTCAGCTTCAAAGGCATCGCCTTAAAGTTGCAAATAAGAGGCGCAGGCCTTTCAAGAGGCTTTCGAAAATTCTGCGTCTCTTCGTGAAACAGTCACTGTCTCGAAACACCTGCGCCACTTCTCGCTCTTTGATTTGCTCTCCGGAGACATTACTTTGTTCCATCTCTTTCGACGGCATGTTCTCCTGTTACAAAGCCCAATTCTGTGCATTCTGAAAATTTTCGCCAGATTTTGGCCAATATATCAGGAGAACATGAAGTGGAAAGAGGTATACTAAATTTCAGCTTCAAAGGCATCGCCTTAAAATTACAAATAAGAGGCGCAGGCCTTTCAAGAGGCGTTCGAAAATTGTGCGACTCTTCGTTAAACAGTCACTGTCTCGAAACATCTGCGCCACTTCTCGCTCATTGATTTGCCCTCCGGAGACGTTACATTGTGCCATCTCTTTCGACGGCATGTTCTCCTGTTACTAAGCCCAATTTTGTGCATTCTGAAAATTTTCGCCAGATTTTGGCCAATATATCAGGAGAACATGAAGTCAAAAGAGGTATACTAAATTTCAGTTTCAAAGGCATCGCCTTAAAGTTGCAAATAGGAGGCGCAGGCCTTTCAAGAGGCTTTCGAAAATTCTGCGTCTCTTCGTTAATCAGTCACTGTCTCGAAACATCTGCGCCACTTCTCGCTCATTGATTTGCCCTCCGGAGACGTTACTTTGTGCCATCTCTTTCGACGGCATGTTCTCCTGTTACAAAGCCCAATTCTGTGGATTCTGAAAATTTTCGCCAGATTTTGGCCAATATATCAGGAGAACATGAAGTGGAAAGAGGTATACTAAATTTCAGCTTCAAAGGCATCGCCTTAAAATTGCAAATAAGAGGCGCAGGCCTTTCAAGAGGCGTTCGAAAATTGTGCGACTCTTCGTTAAACAGTCACTGTCTCGAAACATCTGCGCCACTTCTCGCTCATTGATTTGCCCTCCGGAGACATTACTTTGTTCCATCTCTTTCGACGGCATGTTCTCCTGTTACAAAGCCCAATTCTGTGCATTCTGAAAATTTTCGCCAGATTTTGGCCAATATATCAGGAGAACAGGAAGTCAAAAGAGGTATACTAAATTTCAGTTTCAAAGGCATCGCCTTAAAGTTGCAAATAGGAGGCGCAGGCCTTTCAAGAGGCTTTCGAAAATTCTGCGTCTCTTCGTTAATCAGTCACTGTCTCGAAACATCTGCGCCACTTCTCGCTCATTGATTTGCCCTCCGGAGACGTTACTTTGTGCCATCTCTTTCGACGGCATGTTCTCCTGTTACAAAGCCCAATTCTGTGGATTCTGAAAATTTTCGCCAGATTTTGGCCAATATATCAGGAGAACATGAAGTGGAAAGAGGTATACTAAATTTCAGCTTCAAAGGCATCGCCTTAAAGTTGCAATTAAGAGGCGCAGGCCTTTCAAGAGGCTTTCGAAAATTCTGCGTCTCTTCGTGAAACAGTCACTGTCTCGAAACATCTGCGCCACTTCTCGCTCATTGATTTGCCCTCCGGAGACGTTACTTTGTGCCATCTCTTTCGACGGCATGTTCTCCTGTTACAAAGCCCAATTCTGTGCATTCTGAAAATTTTCGCCAGATTTTGGCCAATATATCAGGAGAACATGAAGTGGAAAGAGGTATACTAAATTTCAGCTTCAAAGGCATCGCCTTAAAGTTGCAAATAAGAGGCGCAGGCCTTTCAAGAGGCGATCGAAAATTCTGCGTCTCTTCGTTAATCAGTCACTGTCTCGAAACATCTGCACCACATCTCGCTCTTTGATTTGCTCTCCGGAGACGTTACTTTGTTCCATCTCTTTCGACGGCATGTTCTCCTGTTACAAAGCCCAATTTTGTGCATTCTGAAAATGTTCGCCAGATTTTGGCCAATATATCAGGAGAACATGAAGTCAAAAGAGGTATACTAAATTTCAGCTTCAAAGGCATCGCCTTAAAGTTGCAAATAAGAGGCGCAGGCCTTTCAAGAGGCTTTCGAAAATTCTGCGTCTCTTCGTGAAACAGTCACTGTCTCGAAACACCTGCGCCACTTCTCGCTCTTTGATTTGCTCTCCGGAGACATTACTTTGTTCCATCTCTTTCGACGGCATGTTCTCCTGTTACAAAGCCCAATTCTGTGCATTCTGAAAATTTTCGCCAGATTTTGGCCAATATATCAGGAGAACATGAAGTGGAAAGAGGTATACTAAATTTCAGCTTCAAAGGCATCGCCTTAAAATTACAAATAAGAGGCGCAGGCCTTTCAAGAGGCGTTCGAAAATTGTGCGACTCTTCGTTAAACAGTCACTGTCTCGAAACATCTGCGCCACTTCTCGCTCATTGATTTGCCCTCCGGAGACGTTACATTGTGCCATCTCTTTCGACGGCATGTTCTCCTGTTACTAAGCCCAATTTTGTGCATTCTGAAAATTTTCGCCAGATTTTGGCCAATATATCAGGAGAACATGAAGTCAAAAGAGGTATACTAAATTTCAGTTTCAAAGGCATCGCCTTAAAGTTGCAAATAGGAGGCGCAGGCCTTTCAAGAGGCTTTCGAAAATTCTGCGTCTCTTCGTTAATCAGTCACTGTCTCGAAACATCTGCGCCACTTCTCGCTCATTGATTTGCCCTCCGGAGACGTTACTTTGTGCCATCTCTTTCGACGGCATGTTCTCCTGTTACAAAGCCCAATTCTGTGGATTCTGAAAATTTTCGCCAGATTTTGGCCAATATATCAGGAGAACATGAAGTGGAAAGAGGTATACTAAATTTCAGCTTCAAAGGCATCGCCTTAAAATTGCAAATAAGAGGCGCAGGCCTTTCAAGAGGCGTTCGAAAATTGTGCGACTCTTCGTTAAACAGTCACTGTCTCGAAACATCTGCGCCACTTCTCGCTCATTGATTTGCCCTCCGGAGACGTTACATTGTGCCATCTCTTTCGACGGCATGTTCTCCTGTTACTAAGCCCAATTTTGTGCATTCTGAAAATTTTCGCCAGATTTTGGCCAATATATCAGGAGAACATGAAGTCAAAAGAGGTATACTAAATTTCAGTTTCAAAGGCATCGCCTTAAAGTTGCAAATAGGAGGCGCAGGCCTTTCACGAGGCTTTCGAAAATTCTGCGTCTCTTCGTTAATCAGTCACTGTCTCGAAACATCTGCGCCACTTCTCGCTCATTGATTTGCCCTCCGGAGACGTTACTTTGTGCCATCTCTTTCGACGGCATGTTCTCCTGTTACAAAGCCCAATTTTGTGCATTCTGAAAATTTTCGCTAGATTTTGGCCAATATATCAGGAGAACATGAAGTGAAAAGTGGTATACTAAATTTCAACTTCAAAGGCATCGCTTAAAAGTATCAAATCAGAGGGGCGAGCCTTTCAAGAGGCGTTCGAAAATTGTGCGACTCTTCGTTAAACAGTCACTGTCTCGAAACATCTGCGCCACTTCTCGCTCATTGATTTGCCCTCCGGAGACGTTACTTTGTGCCATCTCTTTCGACGGCATGTTCTCCTGTTACAAAGCCCAATTCTGTGGATTCTGAAAATTTTCGCCAGATTTTGGCCAATATATTAGGAGAACATGAAGTGGAAAGAGGTATACTAAATTTCAGCTTCAAAGGCATCGCCTTAAAATTGCAAATCACAGGCGCAGGCCTTTCAAGAGGCGTTCGAAAATTCTGCGTGTCTTCGTTAAACAGTCACTGTCTCGAAACATCAGCGCCACTTCTCGCTCTTTGATTTGCTCTCCGGAGATATTGCATTGTTCCATCTCTTTCGACGGCATGTTCTCCTGTTACAAAGCCCAATTTTGTGCATTCTGAAAATTTTCGCTAGATTTTGGCCAATATATCAGGAGAACATGAAGTCAAAAGAGGTATACTAAATTTCAGCTTCAAAAGCATCGCCTTAAAGTTGCAAATCAGAGGCGCAGGCCTTTCAAGAGGCGTTCGAAAATTCTGCGTGTCTTCGTTAAACAGTCACTGTCTCGAAACATCTGCGCCACTTCTCGCTCTTTGATTTGCTCTCCGGAGACATTACTTTGTTCCATCTCTTTCAACGGCATGTTCTCCTGTTACAAAGCCCAATTTTGTGCATTCTGAAAATGTTCGCCAGATTTTGGCCAATATATCAGGAGAACATGAAGTCAAAAGAGGTATACTAAATTTCAGCTTCAAAGGCATCGCCTTAATGTTGCAAATAAGAGGCGCAGGCCTTTCAAGAGGCGTTCGAAAATTGTGCGACTCTTCGTTAAACAGTCACTGTCTCGAAACATCTGCGCCACTTCTCGCTCATTGATTTGCCCTCCGGAGACGTTACATTGTGCCATCTCTTTCGACGGCATGTTCTCCTGTTACTAAGCCCAATTTTGTGCATTCTGAAAATTTTCGCCAGATTTTGGCCAATATATCAGGAGAACATGAAGTGGAAAGAGGTATACTAAATTTCAGCTTGAAAGGCATCGCCTTAAAGTTGCAAATCAGAGGCGCAGGCCTTTCAAGAGGCGTTCGAAAATTCTGCGTGTCTTCGTTAAACAGTCACTGTCTCGAAACATCTGCGCCACTTCTCGCTCTTTGATTTGCTCTCCGGAGACGTTACTTTGTGCCATCTCTTGCGACGGCATGTTCTCCTGTTACAAAGCCCAATTTTGTGCATTCTGAAAATGTTCGCCAGATTTTGGCCAATATATCAGGAGAACATGAAGTCAAAAGAGGTATACTAAATTTCAGCTTCAAAGGCATCGCCTTAAAGTTGCAAATAAGAGGCGCAGGCCTTTCAAGAGGCTTTCGAAAATTCTGCGTCTCTTCGTGAAACAGTCACTGTCTCGAAACACCTGCGCCACTTCTCGCTCTTTGATTTGCTCTCCGGAGACATTACTTTGTTCCATCTCTTTCGACGGCATGTTCTCCTGTTACAAAGCCCAATTCTGTGCATTCTGAAAATTTTCGCCAGATTTTGGCCAATATATCAGGAGAACATGAAGTGGAAAGAGGTATACTAAATTTCAGCTTCAAAGGCATCGCCTTAAAATTACAAATAAGAGGCGCAGGCCTTTCAAGAGGCGTTCGAAAATTGTGCGACTCTTCGTTAAACAGTCACTGTCTCGAAACATCTGCGCCACTTCTCGCTCATTGATTTGCCCTCCGGAGACGTTACATTGTGCCATCTCTTTCGACGGCATGTTCTCCTGTTACTAAGCCCAATTTTGTGCATTCTGAAAATTTTCGCCAGATTTTGGCCAATATATCAGGAGAACATGAAGTCAAAAGAGGTATACTAAATTTCAGTTTCAAAGGCATCGCCTTAAAGTTGCAAATAGGAGGCGCAGGCCTTTCAAGAGGCTTTCGAAAATTCTGCGTCTCTTCGTTAATCAGTCACTGTCTCGAAACATCTGCGCCACTTCTCGCTCATTGATTTGCCCTCCGGAGACGTTACTTTGTGCCATCTCTTTCGACGGCATGTTCTCCTGTTACAAAGCCCAATTCTGTGGATTCTGAAAATTTTCGCCAGATTTTGGCCAATATATCAGGAGAACATGAAGTGGAAAGAGGTATACTAAATTTCAGCTTCAAAGGCATCGCCTTAAAATTGCAAATAAGAGGCGCAGGCCTTTCAAGAGGCGTTCGAAAATTGTGCGACTCTTCGTTAAACAGTCACTGTCTCGAAACATCTGCGCCACTTCTCGCTCATTGATTTGCCCTCCGGAGACGTTACATTGTGCCATCTCTTTCGACGGCATGTTCTCCTGTTACTAAGCCCAATTTTGTGCATTCTGAAAATTTTCGCCAGATTTTGGCCAATATATCAGGAGAACATGAAGTCAAAAGAGGTATACTAAATTTCAGTTTCAAAGGCATCGCCTTAAAGTTGCAAATAGGAGGCGCAGGCCTTTCACGAGGCTTTCGAAAATTCTGCGTCTCTTCGTTAATCAGTCACTGTCTCGAAACATCTGCGCCACTTCTCGCTCATTGATTTGCCCTCCGGAGACGTTACTTTGTGCCATCTCTTTCGACGGCATGTTCTCCTGTTACAAAGCCCAATTTTGTGCATTCTGAAAATTTTCGCTAGATTTTGGCCAATATATCAGGAGAACATGAAGTGAAAAGTGGTATACTAAATTTCAACTTCAAAGGCATCGCTTAAAAGTATCAAATCAGAGGGGCGAGCCTTTCAAGAGGCGTTCGAAAATTGTGCGACTCTTCGTTAAACAGTCACTGTCTCGAAACATCTGCGCCACTTCTCGCTCATTGATTTGCCCTCCGGAGACGTTACTTTGTGCCATCTCTTTCGACGGCATGTTCTCCTGTTACAAAGCCCAATTCTGTGGATTCTGAAAATTTTCGCCAGATTTTGGCCAATATATTAGGAGAACATGAAGTGGAAAGAGGTATACTAAATTTCAGCTTCAAAGGCATCGCCTTAAAATTGCAAATCACAGGCGCAGGCCTTTCAAGAGGCGTTCGAAAATTCTGCGTGTCTTCGTTAAACAGTCACTGTCTCGAAACATCAGCGCCACTTCTCGCTCTTTGATTTGCTCTCCGTAGATATTGCATTGTTCCATCTCTTTCGACGGCATGTTCTCCTGTTACAAAGCCCAATTTTGTGCATTCTGAAAATTTTCGCTAGATTTTGGCCAATATATCAGGAGAACATGAAGTCAAAAGAGGTATACTAAATTTCAGCTTCAATAGCATCGCCTTAAAGTTGCAAATCAGAGGCGCAGGCCTTTCAAGAGGCGTTCGAAAATTCTGCGTGTCTTCGTTAAACAGTCACTGTCTCGAAACATCTGCGCCACTTCTCGCTCTTTGATTTGCTCTCCGGAGACATTACTTTGTTCCATCTCTTTCAACGGCATGTTCTCCTGTTACAAAGCCCAATTTTGTGCATTCTGAAAATGTTCGCCAGATTTTGGCCAATATATCAGGAGAACATGAAGTCAAAAGAGGTATACTAAATTTCAGCTTCAAAGGCATCGCCTTAATGTTGCAAATAAGAGGCGCAGGCCTTTCAAGAGGCGTTCGAAAATTGTGCGACTCTTCGTTAAACAGTCACTGTCTCGAAACATCTGCGCCACTTCTCGCTCATTGATTTGCCCTCCGGAGACGTTACATTGTGCCATCTCTTTCGACGGCATGTTCTCCTGTTACTAAGCCCAATTTTGTGCATTCTGAAAATTTTCGCCAGATTTTGGCCAATATATCAGGAGAACATGAAGTGGAAAGAGGTATACTAAATTTCAGCTTGAAAGGCATCGCCTTAAAGTTGCAAATCAGAGGCGCAGGCCTTTCAAGAGGCGTTCGAAAATTCTGCGTGTCTTCGTTAAACAGTCACTGTCTCGAAACATCTGCGCCACTTCTCGCTCTTTGATTTGCTCTCCGGAGACGTTACTTTGTGCCATCTCTTGCGACGGCATGTTCTCCTGTTACAAATCCCAATTCTGTGGAGTCTGAAAATTTTCGCCAGATTTTGGCCAATATATCAGGAGAACATGAAGTGGAAAGAGGTATACTAAATTTCAGCTTCAAAGGCATCGCTTAAAAGTATCAAATCAGAGGCGCAGGCCTTTCAAGAGGCGTTCGAAAATTGTGCGACTCTTCGTTAAACAGTCACTGTCTCGAAACACCTGCGCCACTGCTCGCTCTTTGATTTGCTCTCCGGAGACGTTACTTTGTGCCATCTCTTTCGACGGCATGTTCTCCTGTTACAAAGCCCAATTTTGGCAATTCTGAAAATTTTTGCTAGATTTTGTCCAATATATCAGGAGAACATGAAGTGGAAAGAGGTATACTAAATTTCAGCTTCAAAGGCATCGCTTAAAAGTATCAAATCAGAGGCGCAGGCCTTTCAAGAGGCGTTCGAAAATTGTGCGACTCTTCGTTAAACAGTCACTGTCTCGAAACATCTGCGCCACTTCTCGCTCTTTGATTTGCTCTCCGGAGACGTTACTTTGTGCCATCTCTTTCGACGGCATGTTCTCCTGTTACAAAGCCCAATTTTGTGCATTCTGAAAATTTTTGCTTGATTTTGGGCAATATATCAGGAGAACATGAAGTGGAAAGAGGTATACTAAATTTCAGCTTCAAAGGCATCGCTTAAAAGTATCAAATCAGAGGCGCAGGCCTTTCATGAGGCGTTCGAAAATTGTGCGACTCTTCGTCAAACAGTCACTGTCTCGAAACATCTGCGCCACTTCTCGCTCATTGATTTGCCCTCCGGAGACGTTACTTTGTGCCATCTCTTTCGACGGCATGTTCTCCTGTTACAAAGCCCAATTTTGTGCATTTTGAAAATGTTCGCCAGATTTTGGCCAATATATCAGGAGAACATGATGTCAAAAGAGGTATACTTAATTTCAGCTTCAAAGGCATCGCCTTAAAGTTGCAAATAAGAGGCGCAGGCCTTTCAAGAGGCTTTCGAAAATTCTGCCTCTCTTCGTGAAACAGTCAGTCTCGAAACACCTGCGCCACTTCTCGCTCTTTGATTTGCTCTCCGGAGACATTACTTTGTGCCATCTCTTTCGACGGCATGTTCTCCTGTTACAAAGCCCAATTTTGTGCATTCTGAAAATTTTCGCCAGATTTTGGCCAATATATTAGGAGAACATGAAGTGGAAAGAGGTATACTAAATTTCAACTTCAAAGGCATCGCTTAAAAGTATCAAATCAGAGGGGCGAGCCTTTCAAGAGGCGTTCGAAAATTCTGCGTGTCTTCGTTAAACAGTCACTGTCTCGAAACATCTGCGCCACTTCTCGCTCTTTGATTTGCTCTCCGGAGACGTTACTTTGTGCCATCTCTTGCGACGGCATGTTCTCCTGTTACAAATCCCAATTCTGTGGAGTCTGAAAATTTTCGCCAGATTTTGGCCAATATATCAGGAGAACATGAAGTGGAAAGAGGTATACTAAATTTCAGCTTCAAAGGCATCGCTTAAAAGTATCAAATCAGAGGCGCAGGCCTTTCAAGAGGCGTTCGAAAATTGTGCGACTCTTCGTTAAACAGTCACTGTCTCGAAACATCAGCGCCACTTCTCGCTCTTTGATTTGCTCTCCGGAGATATTACATTGTTCCATCTCTTTCGACGGCATGTTCTCCTGTTACAAAGCCCAATTTTGTGCATTCTGAAAATTTTCGCTAGATTTTGGCCAATATATCAGGAGAACATGAAGTCAAAAGAGGAATACTAAATTTCAGCTTCAAAAGCATCGCCTTAAAGTTGCAAATCAGAGGCGCAGGCCTTTCAAGAGGCGTTCGAAAATTCTGCGTGTCTTCGTTAAACAGTCACTGTCTCGAAACATCTGCGCCACTTCTCGCTCTTTCATTTGCTCTCCGGAGACATTACTTTGTTCCATCTCTTTCAACGGCATGTTCTCCTGTTACAAAGCCCAATTTTGTGCATTCTGAAAATGTTCGCCAGATTTTGGCCAATATATCAGGAGAACATGAAGTCAAAAGAGGTATACTAAATTTCAGCTTCAAAGGCATCGCCTTAATGTTGCAAATAAGAGGCGCAGGCCTTTCAAGAGGCGTTCGAAAATTGTGCGACTCTTCGTTAAACAGTCACTGTCTCGAAACATCTGCGCCACTTCTCGCTCATTGATTTGCCCTCCGGAGACGTTACATTGTGCCATCTCTTTCGACGGCATGTTCTCCTGTTACTAAGCCCAATTTTGTGCATTCTGAAAATTTTCGCCAGATTTTGGCCAATATATCAGGAGAACATGAAGTCAAAAGAGGTATACTAAATTTCAGTTTCAAAGGCATCGCCTTAAAGTTGCAAATAGGAGGCGCAGGCCTTTCACGAGGCTTTCGAAAATTCTGCGTCTCTTCGTTAATCAGTCACTGTCTCGAAACATCTGCGCCACTTCTCGCTCATTGATTTGCCCTCCGGAGACGTTACTTTGTGCCATCTCTTTCGACGGCATGTTCTCCTGTTACAAAGCCCAATTTTGTGCATTCTGAAAATTTTCGCTAGATTTTGGCCAATATATCAGGAGAACATGAAGTGAAAAGTGGTATACTAAATTTCAACTTCAAAGGCATCGCTTAAAAGTATCAAATCAGAGGGGCGAGCCTTTCAAGAGGCGTTCGAAAATTGTGCGACTCTTCGTTAAACAGTCACTGTCTCGAAACATCTGCGCCACTTCTCGCTCATTGATTTGCCCTCCGGAGACGTTACTTTGTGCCATCTCTTTCGACGGCATGTTCTCCTGTTACAAAGCCCAATTCTGTGGATTCTGAAAATTTTCGCCAGATTTTGGCCAATATATTAGGAGAACATGAAGTGGAAAGAGGTATACTAAATTTCAGCTTCAAAGGCATCGCCTTAAAATTGCAAATCACAGGCGCAGGCCTTTCAAGAGGCGTTCGAAAATTCTGCGTGTCTTCGTTAAACAGTCACTGTCTCGAAACATCAGCGCCACTTCTCGCTCTTTGATTTGCTCTCCGGAGATATTACATTGTTCCATCTCTTTCGACGGCATGTTCTCCTGTTACAAAGCCCAATTTTGTGCATTCTGAAAATTTTCGCCAGATTTTGGCCAATATATCAGGAGAACAGGAAGTCAAAAGAGGTATACTAAATTTCAGTTTCAAAGGCATCGCCTTAAAGTTGCAAATAGGAGGCGCAGGCCTTTCAAGAGGCTTTCGAAAATTCTGCGTCTCTTCGTTAATCAGTCACTGTCTCGAAACATCTGCGCCACTTCTCGCTCATTGATTTGCCCTCCGGAGACGTTACTTTGTGCCATCTCTTTCGACGGCATGTTCTCCTGTTACAAAGCCCAATTCTGTGGATTCTGAAAATTTTCGCCAGATTTTGGCCAATATATCAGGAGAACATGAAGTGGAAAGAGGTATACTAAATTTCAGCTTCAAAGGCATCGCCTTAAAGTTGCAATTAAGAGGCGCAGGCCTTTCAAGAGGCTTTCGAAAATTCTGCGTCTCTTCGTGAAACAGTCACTGTCTCGAAACATCTGCGCCACTTCTCGCTCATTGATTTGCCCTCCGGAGACGTTACTTTGTGCCATCTCTTTCGACGGCATGTTCTCCTGTTACAAAGCCCAATTCTGTGCATTCTGAAAATTTTCGCCAGATTTTGGCCAATATATCAGGAGAACATGAAGTGGAAAGAGGTATACTAAATTTCAGCTTCAAAGGCATCGCCTTAAAGTTGCAAATAAGAGGCGCAGGCCTTTCAAGAGGCGATCGAAAATTCTGCGTCTCTTCGTTAATCAGTCACTGTCTCGAAACATCTGCACCACATCTCGCTCTTTGATTTGCTCTCCGGAGACGTTACTTTGTTCCATCTCTTTCGACGGCATGTTCTCCTGTTACAAAGCCCAATTTTGTGCATTCTGAAAATGTTCGCCAGATTTTGGCCAATATATCAGGAGAACATGAAGTCAAAAGAGGTATACTAAATTTCAGCTTCAAAGGCATCGCCTTAAAGTTGCAAATAAGAGGCGCAGGCCTTTCAAGAGGCTTTCGAAAATTCTGCGTCTCTTCGTGAAACAGTCACTGTCTCGAAACACCTGCGCCACTTCTCGCTCTTTGATTTGCTCTCCGGAGACATTACTTTGTTCCATCTCTTTCGACGGCATGTTCTCCTGTTACAAAGCCCAATTCTGTGCATTCTGAAAATTTTCGCCAGATTTTGGCCAATATATCAGGAGAACATGAAGTGGAAAGAGGTATACTAAATTTCAGCTTCAAAGGCATCGCCTTAAAATTACAAATAAGAGGCGCAGGCCTTTCAAGAGGCGTTCGAAAATTGTGCGACTCTTCGTTAAACAGTCACTGTCTCGAAACATCTGCGCCACTTCTCGCTCATTGATTTGCCCTCCGGAGACGTTACATTGTGCCATCTCTTTCGACGGCATGTTCTCCTGTTACTAAGCCCAATTTTGTGCATTCTGAAAATTTTCGCCAGATTTTGGCCAATATATCAGGAGAACATGAAGTCAAAAGAGGTATACTAAATTTCAGTTTCAAAGGCATCGCCTTAAAGTTGCAAATAGGAGGCGCAGGCCTTTCAAGAGGCTTTCGAAAATTCTGCGTCTCTTCGTTAATCAGTCACTGTCTCGAAACATCTGCGCCACTTCTCGCTCATTGATTTGCCCTCCGGAGACGTTACTTTGTGCCATCTCTTTCGACGGCATGTTCTCCTGTTACAAAGCCCAATTCTGTGGATTCTGAAAATTTTCGCCAGATTTTGGCCAATATATCAGGAGAACATGAAGTGGAAAGAGGTATACTAAATTTCAGCTTCAAAGGCATCGCCTTAAAATTGCAAATAAGAGGCGCAGGCCTTTCAAGAGGCGTTCGAAAATTGTGCGACTCTTCGTTAAACAGTCACTGTCTCGAAACATCTGCGCCACTTCTCGCTCATTGATTTGCCCTCCGGAGACGTTACATTGTGCCATCTCTTTCGACGGCATGTTCTCCTGTTACTAAGCCCAATTTTGTGCATTCTGAAAATTTTCGCCAGATTTTGGCCAATATATCAGGAGAACATGAAGTCAAAAGAGGTATACTAAATTTCAGTTTCAAAGGCATCGCCTTAAAGTTGCAAATAGGAGGCGCAGGCCTTTCACGAGGCTTTCGAAAATTCTGCGTCTCTTCGTTAATCAGTCACTGTCTCGAAACATCTGCGCCACTTCTCGCTCATTGATTTGCCCTCCGGAGACGTTACTTTGTGCCATCTCTTTCGACGGCATGTTCTCCTGTTACAAAGCCCAATTTTGTGCATTCTGAAAATTTTCGCTAGATTTTGGCCAATATATCAGGAGAACATGAAGTGAAAAGTGGTATACTAAATTTCAACTTCAAAGGCATCGCTTAAAAGTATCAAATCAGAGGGGCGAGCCTTTCAAGAGGCGTTCGAAAATTGTGCGACTCTTCGTTAAACAGTCACTGTCTCGAAACATCTGCGCCACTTCTCGCTCATTGATTTGCCCTCCGGAGACGTTACTTTGTGCCATCTCTTTCGACGGCATGTTCTCCTGTTACAAAGCCCAATTCTGTGGATTCTGAAAATTTTCGCCAGATTTTGGCCAATATATTAGGAGAACATGAAGTGGAAAGAGGTATACTAAATTTCAGCTTCAAAGGCATCGCCTTAAAATTGCAAATCACAGGCGCAGGCCTTTCAAGAGGCGTTCGAAAATTCTGCGTGTCTTCGTTAAACAGTCACTGTCTCGAAACATCAGCGCCACTTCTCGCTCTTTGATTTGCTCTCCGGAGATATTGCATTGTTCCATCTCTTTCGACGGCATGTTCTCCTGTTACAAAGCCCAATTTTGTGCATTCTGAAAATTTTCGCCAGATTTTGGCCAATATATCAGGAGAACATGAAGTCAAAAGAGGTATACTAAATTTCAGCTTCAAAAGCATCGCCTTAAAGTTGCAAATCAGAGGCGCAGGCCTTTCAAGAGGCGTTCGAAAATTCTGCGTGTCTTCGTTAAACAGTCACTGTCTCGAAACATCTGCGCCACTTCTCGCTCTTTGATTTGCTCTCCGGAGACATTACTTTGTTCCATCTCTTTCAACGGCATGTTCTCCTGTTACAAAGCCCAATTTTGTGCATTCTGAAAATGTTCGCCAGATTTTGGCCAATATATCAGGAGAACATGAAGTCAAAAGAGGTATACTAAATTTCAGCTTCAAAGGCATCGCCTTAATGTTGCAAATAAGAGGCGCAGGCCTTTCAAGAGGCGTTCGAAAATTGTGCGACTCTTCGTTAAACAGTCACTGTCTCGAAACATCTGCGCCACTTCTCGCTCATTGATTTGCCCTCCGGAGACGTTACATTGTGCCATCTCTTTCGACGGCATGTTCTCCTGTTACTAAGCCCAATTTTGTGCATTCTGAAAATTTTCGCCAGATTTTGGCCAATATATCAGGAGAACATGAAGTCAAAAGAGGTATACT
>NW_027486239.1:0-24929 GCF_050908995.1 Andrena cerasifolii
GATATATTGGCCAAAATCTAGCGAAAATTTTCAGAATGCACAAAATTGGGCTTTGTAACAGGAGAACATGCCGTCGAAAGAGATGGCACAAAGTAACGTCTCCGGAGAGCAAATCAAAGAGCGAGAAGTGGCGCAGATGTTTCGATACAGTGACTGTTTAACGAAGAGACGCAGAATTTTCGAACGCCTCTTGAAAGGCCTGCGCCTCTTATTTGCAACTTTTAGGCGATGCCTTTGAAGCTGAAATTTAGTATACCTCTTTCCACTTCATGTTCTCCTGATATATTGGCCAAAATCTGGCGAAAATTTCGAGAATACACAAAATTGAGCTTTGTAACAGGACAACATGCCGTCGAAAGAGATGGCACAAAGTAACGTCTCCGGAGAGCAAATCAAAGAGCGAGAAGTGGCGCAGCTGTTTCGAGACAGTGACTGTTTAACGAAGAGTCGCACAATTTTCGAACGCCTCTTGAAAGGCCTGCGCCTCTGATTTGATACTTTTAAGCGATGCCTTTGAAGCTGAAATTTAGTATACCTCTTTCCACTTCATGTTCTCCTGATATATTGGCCAAAATCTAGCGAAAATTTTCAGAATGCACGAAATTGGGCTTTGTAACAGGAGAACATGCCGTCGAACGAGATGGCACAAAGTAACGTCTCCGGAGAGCAAATCAAAGAGCGAGAAGTGGCGCAGATGTTTCGATACAGTGACTGTTTAACGAAGGCACGCAGAATTTTCGAACGCCTCTTGAAAGGCCTGCGCCACTTATTTGCAACTTTAAGGCGATGCCTTTGAAGCTGAAATTTAGTATACCTCTTTCCACTTCATGTTTTCCTGATATATTGGCCAAAATCTGGAGAAAATTTTCAGAATGCACAAAATTGGGGTTTGTAACAGGATATCATGTCGTCGAAAGAGATGGCACAAAGTAACGTCTGCGGAGAGCAAATCAAAGAGCGAGAAGTGGCGCAGATGTTTCGAGATAGTGACTGTTTAACGAAGAGACGCAGAATTTTCGAACGCCTCTTGAAAGGCCTGCGCCTCTTATTTGCAACTTTAAGGCGATGCCTTTGAAGCTGAAATTTAGTATACCGCTTTCCACTTCATGTTCTCCTGATATATTGGCCAAAATCTGGCGAAAATTTTCAGAATGCACAGAATTGGGCTTTGTAGCAGGAGAAAATGCCGTCGAAAGAGATGGCACAAAGTAACGTCTCCGGAGAGCAAATCAAAGAGCGAGAAGTGGCGCACATGTTTCGAGACAGTGGACTGTTTAACGAAGAGACGCAGAATTTTCGAACGCCTCTTGAAAGGCGTGCGCCTCTTATTTGCAACTTTAAGGCGATGCCTTTGAAGCTGAAATTTAGTATACCTCTTTCCACTTCATGTTCTCCTGATATATTGGCCAAAATCTGGTGAAAATTTCGAGAATACACAAAATTGAGCTTTGTAACAGGACAACATGCCGTCGAAAGAGATGGAACAAAGTAACGTCTCCGGAGAGCAAATCAAAGAGCGAGAAGTGGCGCAGATGTTTCGAGACAGTGACTGTTTAACGAAGAGTCGCACAATTTTCGAACGCCTCTTGAAAGGCCTGCGCCTCTGATTTGATACTTTTAACCGATGCCTTTGAAGCTGAAATTTAGTATACCTCTTTCCACTTCATGTTCTCCCTGATATATTGGCCAAAATCTAGCGAAAATTTTCAGAATGCACAAAATTGGGCTTTATAACAGGAGAACATGCCGTCGAAAGAGATGGCACAAAGTAACGTCTCCGGAGAGCAAATCAAAGAGCGAGACGTGGCGCAGATGTTTCGATACAGTGACTGTTTAACGAAGACACGCAGAATTTTCGAACGCCTCTTGAAAGGCCTGCGCCTCTTATTTGCAACTTTATGGCGATGCCTTTGAAGCTGAAATTTAGTATACCTCTTTCCACTTCATGTTCTCCTGATATATTGGCCAAAATCTGGAGAAAATTTTCAGAATGCACAAAATTGGGCTTTGTAACAGGAAATCATGCCGTCGAAAGAGATGGCACAAAGTAACGTCTGCGGAGAGCAAATCAAAGAGCGAGAAGTGGCGCAGATGTTTCGAGATAGTGACTGTTTAACGAAGAGACGCAGAATTTTCGAACGCCTCTTGAAAGGCCTGCGCCTCTTATTTGCAACTTTAAGGCGATGCCTTTGAAGCTGAAATTTAGTATACCGCTTTCCACTTCATGTTCTCCTGATATATTGGCCAAAATCTGGCGAAAATTTTCAGAATGCACAGAATTGGGCTTTGTAGCAGGAGAAAATGCCGTCGAAAGAGATGGCACAAAGTAACGTCTCCGGAGAGCAAATCAAAGAGCGAGAAGTGGCGCAGATGTTTCGATACAGTGACTGTTTAACGAAGACACGCAGAATTTTCGAACGCCTCTTGAAAGGCCTGCGCCTCTTATTTGCAACTTTAAGGCGATGCCTTTGAAGCTGAAATTTAGTATACCTCTTTCCACTTCATGTTTTCCTGATATATTGGCCAAAATCTGGAGAAAATTTTCAGAATGCACAAAATTGGGCTTTGTAACAGGATATCATGCCGTCGAAAGAGATGGCACAAAGTAACGTCTGCGGAGAGCAAATCAAAGAGCGAGAAGTGGCGCAGATGTTTCGAGATAGTGACTGTTTAACGAAGAGACGCAGAATTTTCGAACGCCTCTTGAAAGGCCTGCGCCTCTTATTTGCAACTTTAAGGCGATGCCTTTGAAGCTGAAATTTAGTATACCGCTTTCCACTTCATGTTCTCCTCATATATTGGCCAAAATCTGGCGAAAATTTTCAGAATGCACAGAATTGGGCTTTGTAGCAGGAGAAAATGCCGTCGAAAGAGATGGCACAAAGTAACGTCTCCGGAGAGCATATCAAAGAGCGAGAAGTGTCGCAGATGTTTCGAGACAGTGACTGTTTAACGAAGAGACGCAGAATTTTCGAACGCCTCTTGAAAGGCGTGCGCCTCTTATTTGCAACTTTAAAGGCGATGCCTTTGAAGCTGAAATTTAGTATACCTCTTTCCACTTCATGTTCTCCTGATATATTGGCCAAAATCTGGCGAAAATTTCGAGAATACACAAAATTGAGCTTTGTAACAGGACAACATGCCGTCGAAAGAGATGGAACAAAGTAACGTCTCCGGAGAGCAAATCAAAGAGCGAGAAGTGGCGCAGATGTTTCGAGACAGTGACTGTTTAACGAAGAGTCGCACAATTTTCGAACGCCTCTTGAAAGGCCTGCGCCTCTGATTTGATACTTTAAGGCGATGCCTTTGAAGCTGAAATTTAGTATACCACTTTCCACTTCATGTTCTCCTGATATATTGGCCAAAATCTGGAGAAAATTTTCAGAATGCACAAAATTGGGCTTTGTAACAGGATATCATGTCGTCGAAAGAGATGGCACAAAGTAACGTCTGCGGAGAGCAAATCAAAGAGCGAGAAGTGGCGCAGATGTTTCGAGATAGTGACTGTTTAACGAAGAGACGCAGAATTTTCGAACGCCTCTTGAAAGGCCTGCGCCTCTTATTTGCAACTTTAAGGCGATGCCTTTGAAGCTGAAATTTAGTATACCGCTTTCCACTTCATGTTCTCCTGATATATTGGCCAAAATCTGGCGAAAATTTTCAGAATGCACAGAATTGGGCTTTGTAGCAGGAGAAAATGCCGTCGAAAGAGATGGCACAAAGTAACGTCTCCGGAGAGCAAATCAAAGAGCGAGAAGTGGCGCAGATGTTTCGAGACAGTGACTGTTTAACGAAGAGACGCAGAATTTTCGAACGCCTCTTGAAAGGCGTGCGCCTCTTATTTGCAACTTTAAGGCGATGCCTTTGAAGCTGAGATTTAGTATACCTCTTTCCACTTCATGTTCTCCTGATATATTGGCCAAAATCTGGCGAAAATTTCGAGAATACACAAAATTGAGCTTTGTAACAGGACAACATGCCGTCGAAAGAGATGGAACAAAGTAACGTCTCCGGAGAGCAAATCAAAGAGCGAGAAGTGGCGCAGATGTTTCGAGACAGTGACTGTTTAACGAAGAGTCGCACAATTTTCGAACGCCTCTTGAAATGCCTGCGCCTCTGATTTGATACTTTTAACCGATGCCTTTGAAGCTGAAATTTAGTATACCTCTTTCCACTTCATGTTCTCCTGATATATTGGCCAAAATCTAGCGAAAATTTTCAGAATGCACAAAATTGGGCTTTAAAACAGGAGAACATGCCGTCGAAAGAGATGGCACAAAGTAACGTCTCCGGAGAGCAAATCAAAGAGCGAGACGTGGCGCAGATGTTTCGATACAGTGACTGTTTAACGAAGACACGCAGAATTTTCGAACGCCTCTTGAAAGGCCTGCGCCTCTTATTTGCAACTTTAAGGCGATGCCTTTGGAGCTGAAATTTAGTATACCTCTTTCCACTTCATGTTCTCCTGATATATTGGCCAAAATCTGGAGAAAATTTTCAGAATGCACAAAATTGGGCTTTGTAACAGGAAATCATGCCGTCGAAAGAGATGGCACAAAGTAACGTCTGCGGAGAGCAAATCAAAGAGCGAGAAGTGGCGCAGATGTTTCGAGACAGTGACTGTTTAACGAAGAGTCGCACAATTTTCGAACGCCTCTTGAAAGGCCTGCGTCTCTTATTTGCAACTTTAAGGCGATGCCTTTGAAGCTGAAATTTAGTATACCGCTTTCCACTTCATGTTCTCCTGATATATTGGCCAAAATCTGGCGAAAATTTTCAGAATGCACAGAATTGGGCTTTGTAGCAGGAGAAAATGCCGTCGAAAGAGATGGCACAAAGTAACGTCTCCGGAGAGCATATCAAAGAGCGAGAAGTGGCGCAGATGTTTCGAGACAGTGACTGTTTAACGAAGAGTCGCACAATTTTCGAACGCCTCTTGAAAGGCCTGCGCCTCTGATTTGATACTTTTAAGCGATGCCTTTGAAGCTGAAATTTAGTATACCTCTTTCCACTTCATGTTCTCCTGATATATTGGCCAAAATCTAGCGAAAATTTTCAGAATGCACGAAATTGGGCTTTGTAACAGGAGAACATGCCGTCGAACGAGATGGCACAAAGTAACGTCTCCGGAGAGCAAATCAAAGAGCGAGAAGTGGCGCAGATGTTTCGATACAGTGACTGTTTAACGAAGGCACGCAGAATTTTCGAACGCCTCTTGAAAGGCCTGCGCCACTTATTTGCAACTTTAAGGCGATGCCTTTGAAGCTGAAATTTAGTATACCTCTTTCCACTTCATGTTTTCCTGATATATTGGCCAAAATCTGGAGAAAATTTTCAGAATGCACAAAATTGGGGTTTGTAACAGGATATCATGTCGTCGAAAGAGATGGCACAAAGTAACGTCTGCGGAGAGCAAATCAAAGAGCGAGAAGTGGCGCAGATGTTTCGAGATAGTGACTGTTTAACGAAGAGACGCAGAATTTTCGAACGCCTCTTGAAAGGCCTGCGCCTCTTATTTGCAACTTTAAGGCGATGCCTTTGAAGCTGAAATTTAGTATACCGCTTTCCACTTCATGTTCTCCTGATATATTGGCCAAAATCTGGCGAAAATTTTCAGAATGCACAGAATTGGGCTTTGTAGCAGGAGAAAATGCCGTCGAAAGAGATGGCACAAAGTAACGTCTCCGGAGAGCAAATCAAAGAGCGAGAAGTGGCGCACATGTTTCGAGACAGTGACTGTTTAACGAAGAGACGCAGAATTTTCGAACGCCTCTTGAAAGGCGTGCGCCTCTTATTTGCAACTTTAAGGCGATGCCATTGAAGCTGAAATTTAGTATACCTCTTTCCACTTCATGTTCTCCTGATATATTGGCCAAAATCTGGTGAAAATTTCGAGAATACACAAAATTGAGCTTTGTAACAGGACAACATGCCGTCGAAAGAGATGGAACAAAGTAACGTCTCCGGAGAGCAAATCAAAGAGCGAGAAGTGGCGCAGATGTTTCGAGACAGTGACTGTTTAACGAAGAGTCGCACAATTTTCGAACGCCTCTTGAAAGGCCTGCGCCTCTGATTTGATACTTTTAACCGATGCCTTTGAAGCTGAAATTTAGTATACCTCTTTCCACTTCATGTTCTCCTGATATATTGGCCAAAATCTAGCGAAAATTTTCAGAATGCACAAAATTGGGCTTTATAACAGGAGAACATGCCGTCGAAAGAGATGGCACAAAGTAACGTCTCCGGAGAGCAAATCAAAGAGCGAGACGTGGCGCAGATGTTTCGATACAGTGACTGTTTAACGAAGACACGCAGAATTTTCGAACGCCTCTTGAAAGGCCTGCGCCTCTTATTTGCAACTTTATGGCGATGCCTTTGAAGCTGAAATTTAGTATACCTCTTTCCACTTCATGTTCTCCTGATATATTGGCCAAAATCTGGAGAAAATTTTCAGAATGCACAAAATTGGGCTTTGTAACAGGAAATCATGCCGTCGAAAGAGATGGCACAAAGTAACGTCTGCGGAGAGCAAATCAAAGAGCGAGAAGTGGCGCAGATGTTTCGAGATAGTGACTGTTTAACGAAGAGACGCAGAATTTTCGAACGCCTCTTGAAAGGCCTGCGCCTCTTATTTGCAACTTTAAGGCGATGCCTTTGAAGCTGAAATTTAGTATACCGCTTTCCACTTCATGTTCTCCTGATATATTGGCCAAAATCTGGCGAAAATTTTCAGAATGCACAGAATTGGGCTTTGTAGCAGGAGAAAATGCCGTCGAAAGAGATGGCACAAAGTAACGTCCTCCGGAGAGCAAATCAAAGAGCGAGAAGTGGCGCAGATGTTTCGATACAGTGACTGTTTAACGAAGACACGCAGAATTTTCGAACGCCTCTTGAAAGGCCTGCGCCTCTTATTTGCAACTTTAAGGCGATGCCTTTGAAGCTGAAATTTAGTATACCTCTTTCCACTTCATGTTTTCCTGATATATTGGCCAAAATCTGGAGAAAATTTTCAGAATGCACAAAATTGGGCTTTGTAACAGGATATCATGCCGTCGAAAGAGATGGCACAAAGTAACGTCTGCGGAGAGCAAATCAAAGAGCGAGAAGTGGCGCAGATGTTTCGAGATAGTGACTGTTTAACGAAGAGACGCAGAATTTTCGAACGCCTCTTGAAAGGCCTGCGCCTCTTATTTGCAACTTTAAGGCGATGCCTTTGAAGCTGAAATTTAGTATACCGCTTTCCACTTCATGTTCTCCTCATATATTGGCCAAAATCTGGCGAAAATTTTCAGAATGCACAGAATTGGGCTTTGTAGCAGGAGAAAATGCCGTCGAAAGAGATGGCACAAAGTAACGTCTCCGGAGAGCATATCAAAGAGCGAGAAGTGTCGCAGATGTTTCGAGACAGTGACTGTTTAACGAAGAGACGCAGAATTTTCGAACGCCTCTTGAAAGGCGTGCGCCTCTTATTTGCAACTTTAAGGCGATGCCTTTGAAGCTGAAATTTAGTATACCTCTTTCCACTTCATGTTCTCCTGATATATTGGCCAAAATCTGGCGAAAATTTCGAGAATACACAAAATTGAGCTTTGTAACAGGACAACATGCCGTCGAAAGAGATGGAACAAAGTAACGTCTCCGGAGAGCAAATCAAAGAGCGAGAAGTGGCGCAGATGTTTCGAGACAGTGACTGTTTAACGAAGAGTCGCACAATTTTCGAACGCCTCTTGAAAGGCCTGCGCCTCTGATTTGATACTTTAAGGCGATGCCTTTGAAGCTGAAATTTAGTATACCACTTTCCACTTCATGTTCTCCTGATATATTGGCCAAAATCTGGAGAAAATTTTCAGAATGCACAAAATTGGGCTTTGTAACAGGATATCATGTCGTCGAAAGAGATGGCACAAAGTAACGTCTGCGGAGAGCAAATCAAAGAGCGAGAAGTGGCGCAGATGTTTCGAGATAGTGACTGTTTAACGAAGAGACGCAGAATTTTCGAACGCCTCTTGAAAGGCCTGCGCCTCTTATTTGCAACTTTAAGGCGATGCCTTTGAAGCTGAAATTTAGTATACCGCTTTCCACTTCATGTTCTCCTGATATATTGGCCAAAATCTGGCGAAAATTTTCAGAATGCACAGAATTGGGCTTTGTAGCAGGAGAAAATGCCGTCGAAAGAGATGGCACAAAGTAACGTCTCCGGAGAGCAAATCAAAGAGCGAGAAGTGGCGCAGATGTTTCGAGACAGTGACTGTTTAACGAAGAGACGCAGAATTTTCGAACGCCTCTTGAAAGGCGTGCGCCTCTTATTTGCAACTTTAAGGCGATGCCTTTGAAGCTGAGATTTAGTATACCTCTTTCCACTTCATGTTCTCCTGATATATTGGCCAAAATCTGGCGAAAATTTCGAGAATACACAAAATTGAGCTTTGTAACAGGACAACATGCCGTCGAAAGAGATGGAACAAAGTAACGTCTCCGGAGAGCAAATCAAAGAGCGAGAAGTGGCGCAGATGTTTCGAGACAGTGACTGTTTAACGAAGAGTCGCACAATTTTCGAACGCCTCTTGAAATGCCTGCGCCTCTGATTTGATACTTTTAACCGATGCCTTTGAAGCTGAAATTTAGTATACCTCTTTCCACTTCATGTTCTCCTGATATATTGGCCAAAATCTAGCGAAAATTTTCAGAATGCACAAAATTGGGCTTTAAAACAGGAGAACATGCCGTCGAAAGAGATGGCACAAAGTAACGTCTCCGGAGAGCAAATCAAAGAGCGAGACGTGGCGCAGATGTTTCGATACAGTGACTGTTTAACGAAGACACGCAGAATTTTCGAACGCCTCTTGAAAGGCCTGCGCCTCTTATTTGCAACTTTAAGGCGATGCCTTTGGAGCTGAAATTTAGTATACCTCTTTCCACTTCATGTTCTCCTGATATATTGGCCAAAATCTGGAGAAAATTTTCAGAATGCACAAAATTGGGCTTTGTAACAGGAAATCATGCCGTCGAAAGAGATGGCACAAAGTAACGTCTGCGGAGAGCAAATCAAAGAGCGAGAAGTGGCGCAGATGTTTCGAGACAGTGACTGTTTAACGAAGAGTCGCACAATTTTCGAACGCCTCTTGAAAGGCCTGCGTCTCTTATTTGCAACTTTAAGGCGATGCCTTTGAAGCTGAAATTTAGTATACCGCTTTCCACTTCATGTTCTCCTGATATATTGGCCAAAATCTGGCGAAAATTTTCAGAATGCACAGAATTGGGCTTTGTAGCAGGAGAAAATGCCGTCGAAAGAGATGGCACAAAGTAACGTCTCCGGAGAGCATATCAAAGAGCGAGAAGTGGCGCAGATGTTTCGAGACAGTGACTGTTTAACGAAGAGACGCAGAATTTTCGAACGCCTCTTGAAAGGCGTGCGCCTCTTATTTGCAACTTTAAGGCGATGCCTTTGAAGCTGAAATTTAGTATACCTCTTTCCACTTCATGTTCTCCTGATATATTGGCCAAAATCTGGCGAAAATTTCGAGAATACACAAAATTGAGCTTTGTAACAGGACAACATGCCGTCGAAAGAGATGGAACAAAGTAACGTCTCCGGAGAGCAAATCAAAGAGCGAGAAGTGGCGCAGATGTTTCGAGACAGTGACTGTTTAACGAAGAGTCGCACAATTTTCGAACGCCTCTTGAAAGGCCTGCGCCTCTGATTTGATACTTTAAGGCGATGCCTTTGAAGCTGAAATTTAGTATACCACTTTCCACTTCATGTTCTCCTGATATATTGGCCAAAATCTGGAGAAAATTTTCAGAATGCACAAAATTGGGCTTTGTAACAGGATATCGTGTCGTCGAAAGAGATGGCACAAAGTAACGTCTGCGGAGAGCAAATCAAAGAGCGAGAAGTGGCGCAGATGTTTCGAGATAGTGACTGTTTAACGAAGAGACGCAGAATTTTCGAACGCCTCTTGAAAGGCCTGCGCCTCTTATTTGCAACTTTAAGGCGATGCGTTTGAAGCTGAAATTTAGTATACCGCTTTCCACTTCATGTTCTCCTGATATATTGGCCAAAATCTGGCGAAAATTTTCAGAATGCACAGAATTGGGCTTTGTAGCAGGAGAAAATGCCGTCGAAAGAGATGGCACAAAGTAACGTCTCCGGAGAGCAAATCAAAGAGCGAGAAGTGGCGCAGATGTTTCGAGACAGTGACTGTTTAACGAAGAGACGCAGGATTTTCGAACGCCTCTTGAAAGGCGTGCGCCTCTTATTTGCAACTTTAAGGCGATGCCTTTGAAGCTGAGATTTAGTATACCTCTTTCCACTTCATGTTCTCCTGATATATTGGCCAAAATCTGGCGAAAATTTCGAGAATACACAAAATTGAGCTTTGTAACAGGACAACATGCCGTCGAAAGAGATGGAACAAAGTAACGTCTCCGGAGAGCAAATCAAAGAGCGAGAAGTGGCGCAGATGTTTCGAGACAGTGACTGTTTAACGAAGAGTCGCACAATTTTCGAACGCCTCTTGAAAGGCCTGCGCCTCTGATTTGATACTTTTAACCGATGCCTTTGAAGCTGAAATTTAGTATACCTCTTTCCACTTCATGTTCTCCTGATATATTGGCCAAAATCTGGCGAAAATTTCGAGAATACACAAAATTGAGCTTTGTAACAGGACAACATGCCGTCGAAAGAGATGGAACAAAGTAACGTCTCCGGAGAGCATATCAAAGAGCGAGAAGTGGCGCAGATGTTTCGAGACAGTGACTGTTTAACGAAGAGACGCAGAATTTTCGAACGCCTCTTGAAAGGCGTGCGCCTCTTATTTGCAACTTTAAGGCGATGCCTTTGAAGCTGAAATTTAGTATACCTCTTTCCACTTCATGTTCTCCTGATATATTGGCCAAAATCTGGCGAAAATTTCGAGAATACACAAAATTGAGCTTTGTAACAGGACAACATGCCGTCGAAAGAGATGGAACAAAGTAACGTCTCCGGAGAGCAAATCAAAGAGCGAGAAGTGGCGCAGATGTTTCGAGACAGTGACTGTTTAACGAAGAGTCGCACAATTTTCGAACGCCTCTTGAAAGGCCTGCGCCTCTGATTTGATACTTTAAGGCGATGCCTTTGAAGCTGAAATTTAGTATACCACTTTCCACTTCATGTTCTCCTGATATATTGGCCAAAATCTGGAGAAAATTTTCAGAATGCACAAAATTGGGCTTTGTAACAGGATATCGTGTCGTCGAAAGAGATGGCACAAAGTAACGTCTGCGGAGAGCAAATCAAAGAGCGAGAAGTGGCGCAGATGTTTCGAGATAGTGACTGTTTAACGAAGAGACGCAGAATTTTCGAACGCCTCTTGAAAGGCCTGCGCCTCTTATTTGCAACTTTAAGGCGATGCGTTTGAAGCTGAAATTTAGTATACCGCTTTCCACTTCATGTTCTCCTGATATATTGGCCAAAATCTGGCGAAAATTTTCAGAATGCACAGAATTGGGCTTTGTAGCAGGAGAAAATGCCGTCGAAAGAGATGGCACAAAGTAACGTCTCCGGAGAGCAAATCAAAGAGCGAGAAGTGGCGCAGATGTTTCGAGACAGTGACTGTTTAACGAAGAGACGCAGAATTTTCGAACGCCTCTTGAAAGGCGTGCGCCTCTTATTTGCAACTTTAAGGCGATGCCTTTGAAGCTGAGATTTAGTATACCTCTTTCCACTTCATGTTCTCCTGATATATTGGCCAAAATCTGGCGAAAATTTCGAGAATACACAAAATTGAGCTTTGTAACAGGACAACATGCCGTCGAAAGAGATGGAACAAAGTAACGTCTCCGGAGAGCAAATCAAAGAGCGAGAAGTGGCGCAGATGTTTCGAGACAGTGACTGTTTAACGAAGAGTCGCACAATTTTCGAACGCCTCTTGAAAGGCCTGCGCCTCTGATTTGATACTTTTAACCGATGCCTTTGAAGCTGAAATATAGTATACCTCTTTCCACTTCATGTTCTCCTGATATATTGGCCAAAATCTGGCGAAAATTTCGAGAATACACAAAATTGAGCTTTGTAACAGGACAACATGCCGTCGAAGGAGATGGAACAAAGTAACGTCTCCGGAGAGCAAATCAAAGAGCGAGAAGTGGCGCAGATGTTTCGAGACAGTGACTGTTTAACGAAGAGTCGCACAATTTTCGAACGCCTCTTGAAAGGCCTGCGCCTCTGATTTGATACTTTAAGGCGATGCCTTTGAAGCTGAAATTTAGTATACCACTTTCCACTTCATGTTCTCCTGATATATTGGCCAAAATCTGGAGAAAATTTTCAGAATGCACAAAATTGGGCTTTGTAACAGGATATCATGTCGTCGAAAGAGATGGCACAAAGTAACGTCTCCGGAGAGCAAATCAAAGAGCGAGAAGTGGCGCAGATGTTTCGAGACAGTGACTGTTTAACGAAGAGACGCAGGATTTTCGAACGCCTCTTGAAAGGCGTGCGCCTCTTATTTGCAACTTTAAGGCGATGCCTTTGAAGCTGAGATTTAGTATACCTCTTTCCACTTCATGTTCTCCTGATATATTGGCCAAAATCTGGCGAAAATTTCGAGAATACACAAAATTGAGCTTTGTAACAGGACAACATGCCGTCGAAAGAGATGGAACAAAGTAACGTCTCCGGAGAGCAAATCAAAGAGCGAGAAGTGGCGCAGATGTTTCGAGACAGTGACTGTTTAACGAAGAGTCGCACAATTTTCGAACGCCTCTTGAAAGGCCTGCGCCTCTGATTTGATACTTTTAACCGATGCCTTTGAAGCTGAAATTTAGTATACCTCTTTCCACTTCATGTTCTCCTGATATATTGGCCAAAATCTGGCGAAAATTTCGAGAATACACAAAATTGAGCTTTGTAACAGGACAACATGCCGTCGAAAGAGATGGAACAAAGTAACGTCTCCGGAGAGCATATCAAAGAGCGAGAAGTGGCGCAGATGTTTCGAGACAGTGACTGTTTAACGAAGAGACGCAGAATTTTCGAACGCCTCTTGAAAGGCGTGCGCCTCTTATTTGCAACTTTAAGGCGATGCCTTTGAAGCTGAAATTTAGTATACCTCTTTCCACTTCATGTTCTCCTGATATATTGGCCAAAATCTGGCGAAAATTTCGAGAATACACAAAATTGAGCTTTGTAACAGGACAACATGCCGTCGAAAGAGATGGAACAAAGTAACGTCTCCGGAGAGCAAATCAAAGAGCGAGAAGTGGCGCAGATGTTTCGAGACAGTGACTGTTTAACGAAGAGTCGCACAATTTTCGAACGCCTCTTGAAAGGCCTGCGCCTCTGATTTGATACTTTAAGGCGATGCCTTTGAAGCTGAAATTTAGTATACCACTTTCCACTTCATGTTCTCCTGATATATTGGCCAAAATCTGGAGAAAATTTTCAGAATGCACAAAATTGGGCTTTGTAACAGGATATCGTGTCGTCGAAAGAGATGGCACAAAGTAACGTCTGCGGAGAGCAAATCAAAGAGCGAGAAGTGGCGCAGATGTTTCGAGATAGTGACTGTTTAACGAAGAGACGCAGAATTTTCGAACGCCTCTTGAAAGGCCTGCGCCTCTTATTTGCAACTTTAAGGCGATGCGTTTGAAGCTGAAATTTAGTATACCGCTTTCCACTTCATGTTCTCCTGATATATTGGCCAAAATCTGGCGAAAATTTTCAGAATGCACAGAATTGGGCTTTGTAGCAGGAGAAAATGCCGTCGAAAGAGATGGCACAAAGTAACGTCTCCGGAGAGCAAATCAAAGAGCGAGAAGTGGCGCAGATGTTTCGAGACAGTGACTGTTTAACGAAGAGACGCAGAATTTTCGAACGCCTCTTGAAAGGCGTGCGCCTCTTATTTGCAACTTTAAGGCGATGCCTTTGAAGCTGAGATTTAGTATACCTCTTTCCACTTCATGTTCTCCTGATATATTGGCCAAAATCTGGCGAAAATTTCGAGAATACACAAAATTGAGCTTTGTAACAGGACAACATGCCGTCGAAAGAGATGGAACAAAGTAACGTCTCCGGAGAGCAAATCAAAGAGCGAGAAGTGGCGCAGATGTTTCGAGACAGTGACTGTTTAACGAAGAGTCGCACAATTTTCGAACGCCTCTTGAAAGGCCTGCGCCTCTGATTTGATACTTTTAACCGATGCCTTTGAAGCTGAAATATAGTATACCTCTTTCCACTTCATGTTCTCCTGATATATTGGCCAAAATCTGGCGAAAATTTCGAGAATACACAAAATTGAGCTTTGTAACAGGACAACATGCCGTCGAAGGAGATGGAACAAAGTAACGTCTCCGGAGAGCAAATCAAAGAGCGAGAAGTGGCGCAGATGTTTCGAGACAGTGACTGTTTAACGAAGAGTCGCACAATTTTCGAACGCCTCTTGAAAGGCCTGCGCCTCTGATTTGATACTTTAAGGCGATGCCTTTGAAGCTGAAATTTAGTATACCACTTTCCACTTCATGTTCTCCTGATATATTGGCCAAAATCTGGAGAAAATTTTCAGAATGCACAAAATTGGGCTTTGTAACAGGATATCATGTCGTCGAAAGAGATGGCACAAAGTAACGTCTGCGGAGAGCAAATCAAAGAGCGAGAAGTGGCGCAGATGTTTCGAGACAGTGACTGTTTAACGAAGAGACGCAGAATTTTCGAACGCCTCTTGAAAGGCCTGCGCCTCTTATTTGCAACTTTAAGGCGATGCGTTTGAAGCTGAAATTTAGTATACCGCTTTCCACTTCATGTTCTCCTGATATATTGGCCAAAATCTGGCGAAAATTTTCAGAATGCACAGAATTGGGCTTTGTAGCAGGAGAAAATGCCGTCGAAAGAGATGGCACAAAGTAACGTCTCCGGAGAGCAAATCAAAGAGCGAGAAGTGGCGCAGATGTTTCGAGACAGTGACTGTTTAACGAAGAGACGCAGAATTTTCGAACGCCTCTTGAAAGGCGTGCGCCTCTTATTTGCAACTTTAAGGCGATGCCTTTGAAGCTGAGATTTAGTATACCTCTTTCCACTTCATGTTCTCCTGATATATTGGCCAAAATCTGGCGAAAATTTCGAGAATACACAAAATTGAGCTTTGTAACAGGACAACATGCCGTCGAAAGAGATGGAACAAAGTAACGTCTCCGGAGAGCAAATCAAAGAGCGAGAAGTGGCGCAGATGTTTCGAGACAGTGACTGTTTAACGAAGAGTCGCACAATTTTCGAACGCCTCTTGAAAGGCCTGCGCCTCTGATTTGATACTTTTAACCGATGCCTTTGAAGCTGAAATTTAGTATACCTCTTTCCACTTCATGTTCTCCTGATATATTGGCCAAAATCTAGCGAAAATTTTCAGAATGCACGAAATTGGGCTTTGTAACAGGAGAACATGCCGTCGAACGAGATGGCACAAAGTAACGTCTCCGGAGAGCAAATCAAAGAGCGAGAAGTGGCGCAGATGTTTCGATACAGTGACTGTTTAACGAAGGCACGCAGAATTTTCGAACGCCTCTTGAAAGGCGTGCGCCTCTTATTTGCAACTTTAAGGATGCCTTTGAAGCTGAAATTTAGTATACCGCTTTCCACTTCATGTTCTCCTGATATATTGGCCAAAATCTGGCGAAAATTTTCAGAATGCACAGAATTGGGCTTTGTAGCAGGAGAAAATGCCGTCGAAAGAGATGGCACAAAGTAACGTCTCCGGAGAGCATATCAAAGAGCGAGAAGTGGCGCAGATGTTTCGAGACAGTGACTGTTTAACGAAGAGACGCAGAATTTTCGAACGCCTCTTGAAAGGCGTGCGCCTCTTATTTGCAACTTTAAGGCGATGCCTTTGAAGCTGAAATTTAGTATACCGCTTTCAACTTCATGTTCTCCTGATATATTGGCCAAAATCTGGTGAAAATTTCGAGAATACACAAAATTGAGCTTTGTAACAGGACAACATGCCGTCGAAAGAGATGGAACAAAGTAACGTCTCCGGAGAGCAAATCAAAGAGCGAGAAGTGGCGCAGATGTTTCGAGACAGTGACTGTTTAACGAAGAGTCGCACAATTTTCGAACGCCTCTTGAAAGGCCTGCGCCTCTGATTTGATACTTTTAACCGATGCCTTTGAAGCTGAAATTTAGTATACCTCTTTCCACTTCATGTTCTCCTGATATATTGGCCAAAATCTAGCGAAAATTTTCAGAATGCACAAAATTGGGCTTTATAACAGGAGAACATGCCGTCGAAAGAGATGGCACAAAGTAACGTCTCCGGAGAGCAAATCAAAGAGCGAGAAGTGGCGCAGATGTTTCGATACAGTGACTGTTTAACGAAGAGACGCAGAATTTTCGAACGCCTCTTGAAAGGCCTTCGCCTCTTATTTGCAACTTTAAGGCGATGCCTTTGAAGCTGAAATTTAGTATACCTCTTTCCACTTCATGTTCTCCTGATATATTGGCCAAAATCTGGAGAAAATTTTCAGAATGCACAAAATTGGGCTTTGTAACAGGAAATCATGCCGTCGAAAGAGATGGCACAAAGTAACGTCTGCGGAGAGCAAATCAAAGAGCGAGAAGTGGCGCAGATGTTTCGAGACAGTGACTGTTTAACGAAGAGTCGCACAATTTTCGAACGCCTCTTGAAAGGCCTGCGCCTCTGATTTGATACTTTTAAGCGATGCCTTTGAAGCTGAAATTTAGTATACCTCTTTCCACTTCATGTTCTCCTGATATATTGGCCAAAATCTAGCGAAAATTTTCAGAATGCACAAAATTGGGCTTTGTAACAGGAGAACATGCCGTCGAAAGAGATGGCACAAAGTAACGTCTCCGGAGAGCAAATCAAAGAGCGAGAAGTGGCGCAGATGTTTCGATACAGTGACTGTTT
Source organism: Andrena cerasifolii (assembly GCF_050908995.1). Lineage (NCBI taxonomy): Eukaryota > Metazoa > Arthropoda > Insecta > Hymenoptera > Andrenidae > Andrena > Andrena cerasifolii. The sequence continues at coordinate 16,902 of NW_027486239.1, forward strand.
AACGAAGAGACGCAGAATTTTCGAACGCCTCTTGAAAGGCCTGCGCCTCTTATTTGCAACTTTTAGGCGATGCCTTTGAAGCTGAAATTTAGTATACCTCTTTCCACTTCATGTTCTCCTGATATATTGGCCAAAATCTGGCGAAAATTTCGAGAATACACAAAATTGAGCTTTGTAACAGGACAACATGCCGTCGAAAGAGATGGCACAAAGTAACGTCTCCGGAGAGCAAATCAAAGAGCGAGAAGTGGCGCAGCTGTTTCGAGACAGTGACTGTTTAACGAAGAGTCGCACAATTTTCGAACGCCTCTTGAAAGGCCTGCGCCTCTGATTTGATACTTTTAAGCGATGCCTTTGAAGCTGAAATTTAGTATACCTCTTTCCACTTCATGTTCTCCTGATATATTGGCCAAAATCTAGCGAAAATTTTCAGAATGCACGAAATTGGGCTTTGTAACAGGAGAACATGCCGTCGAACGAGATGGCACAAAGTAACGTCTCCGGAGAGCAAATCAAAGAGCGAGAAGTGGCGCAGATGTTTCGAGATAGTGACTGTTTAACGAAGAGACGCAGAATTTTCGAACGCCTCTTGAAAGGCCTGCGCCTCTTATTTGCAACTTTAAGGCGATGCGTTTGAAGCTGAAATTTAGTATACCGCTTTCCACTTCATGTTCTCCTGATATATTGGCCAAAATCTGGCGAAAATTTTCAGAATGCACAGAATTGGGCTTTGTAGCAGGAGAAAATGCCGTCGAAAGAGATGGCACAAAGTAACGTCTCCGGAGAGCAAATCAAAGAGCGAGAAGTGGCGCAGATGTTTCGAGACAGTGACTGTTTAACGAAGAGACGCAGAATTTTCGAACGCCTCTTGAAAGGCGTGCGCCTCTTATTTGCAACTTTAAGGCGATGCCTTTGAAGCTGAGATTTAGTATACCTCTTTCCACTTCATGTTCTCCTGATATATTGGCCAAAATCTGGCGAAAATTTCGAGAATACACAAAATTGAGCTTTGTAACAGGACAACATGCCGTCGAAAGAGATGGAACAAAGTAACGTCTCCGGAGAGCAAATCAAAGAGCGAGAAGTGGCGCAGATGTTTCGAGACAGTGACTGTTTAACGAAGAGTCGCACAATTTTCGAACGCCTCTTGAAAGGCCTGCGCCTCTGATTTGATACTTTTAACCGATGCCTTTGAAGCTGAAATTTAGTATACCTCTTTCCACTTCATGTTCTCCTGATATATTGGCCAAAATCTGGCGAAAATTTCGAGAATACACAAAATTGAGCTTTGTAACAGGACAACATGCCGTCGAAAGAGATGGAACAAAGTAACGTCTCCGGAGAGCAAATCAAAGAGCGAGAAGTGGCGCAGATGTTTCGAGACAGTGACTGTTTAACGAAGAGTCGCACAATTTTCGAACGCCTCTTGAAAGGCCTGCGCCTCTGATTTGATACTTTAAGGCGATGCCTTTGAAGCTGAAATTTAGTATACCACTTTCCACTTCATGTTCTCCTGATATATTGGCCAAAATCTGGAGAAAATTTTCAGAATGCACAAAATTGGGCTTTGTAACAGGATATCATGTCGTCGAAAGAGATGGCACAAAGTAACGTCTGCGGAGAGCAAATCAAAGAGCGAGAAGTGGCGCAGATGTTTCGAGATAGTGACTGTTTAACGAAGAGACGCAGAATTTTCGAACGCCTCTTGAAAGGCCTGCGCCTCTTATTTGCAACTTTAAGGCGATGCCTTTGAAGCTGAAATTTAGTATACCGCTTTCCACTTCATGTTCTCCTGATATATTGGCCAAAATCTGGCGAAAATTTTCAGAATGCACAGAATTGGGCTTTGTAGCAGGAGAAAATGCCGTCGAAAGAGATGGCACAAAGTAACGTCTCCGGAGAGCAAATCAAAGAGCGAGAAGTGGCGCAGATGATTCGAGACAGTGACTGTTTAAAGAAGACACGCAGAATTTTCGAACGCCTCTTGAAAGGCCTGCTCCTCTTATTTGCAACTTTAAGGCGATGCCTTTGAAGCTGAAATTTAGTATACCTTTTCCACTTCATTTTCTCCTGATATATTGGCCAAAATCTGGCGAAAATTTCGAGAATACACAAAATTGAGCTTTGTAACAGGACAGCATGCCGTCGAAAGAGATGGAACAAAGTAACGTCTCCGGAGAGCAAATCAAAGAGCGAGAAGTGGCGCAGATGTTTCGAGACAGTGACTGTTTAACGAAGAGTCGCACAATTTTCGAACGCCTCTTGAAATGCCTGCGCCTCTGATTTGATACTTTTAACCGATGCCTTTGAAGCTGAAATTTAGTATACCTCTTTCCACTTCATGTTCTCCTGATATATTGGCCAAAATCTAGCGAAAATTTTCAGAATGCACAAAATTGGGCTTTAAAACAGGAGAACATGCCGTCGAAAGAGATGGCACAAAGTAACGTCTCCGGAGAGCAAATCAAAGAGCGAGACGTGGCGCAGATGTTTCGATACAGTGACTGTTTAACGAAGACACGCAGAATTTTCGAACGCCTCTTGAAAGGCCTGCGCCTCTTATTTGCAACTTTAAGGCGATGCCTTTGGAGCTGAAATTTAGTATACCTCTTTCCACTTCATGTTCTCCTGATATATTGGCCAAAATCTGGAGAAAATTTTCAGAATGCACAAAATTGGGCTTTGTAACAGGAAATCATGCCGTCGAAAGAGATGGCACAAAGTAACGTCTGCGGAGAGCAAATCAAAGAGCGAGAAGTGGCGCAGATGTTTCGAGACAGTGACTGTTTAACGAAGAGTCGCACAATTTTCGAACGCCTCTTGAAAGGTCTGCGTCTCTTATTTGCAACTTTAAGGCGATGCCTTTGAAGCTGAAATTTAGTATACCGCTTTCCACTTCATGTTCTCCTGATATATTGGCCAAAATCTGGCGAAAATTTTCAGAATGCACAGAATTGGGCTTTGTAGCAGGAGAAAATGCCGTCGAAAGAGATGGCACAAAGTAACGTCTCCGGAGAGCATATCAAAGAGCGAGAAGTGGCGCAGATGTTTCGAGACAGTGACTGTTTAACGAAGAGACGCAGAATTTTCGAACGCCTCTTGAAAGGCGTGCGCCTCTTATTTGCAACTTTAAGGCGATGCCTTTGAAGCTGAAATTTAGTATACCGCTTTCCACTTCATGTTCTCCTGATATATTGGCCAAAATCTGGTGAAAATTTCGAGAATACACAAAATTGAGCTTTGTAACAGGACAACATGCCGTCGAAAGAGATGGAACAAAGTAACGTCTCCGGAGAGCAAATCAAAGAGCGAGAAGTGGCGCAGATGTTTCGAGACAGTGACTGTTTAACGAAGAGTCGCACAATTTTCGAACGCCTCTTGAAAGGCCTGCGCCTCTGATTTGATACTTTTAACCGATGCCTTTGAAGCTGAAATTTAGTATACCTCTTTCCACTTCATGTTCTCCTGATATATTGGCCAAAATCTAGCGAAAATTTTCAGAATGCACAAAATTGGGCTTTATAACAGGAGAACATGCCGTCGAAAGAGATGGCACAAAGTAACGTCTCCGGAGAGCAAATCAAAGAGCGAGACGTGGCGCAGATGTTTCGATACAGTGACTGTTTAACGAAGACACGCAGAATTTTCGAACGCCTCTTGAAAGGCCTGCGCCACTTATTTGCAACTTTAAGGCGATGCCTTTGAAGCTGAAATTTAGTATACCTCTTTCCACTTCATGTTCTCCTGATATATTGGCCAAAATCTGGAGAAAATTTTCAGAATGCACAAAATTGGGCTTTGTAACAGGAAATCATGCCGTCGAAAGAGATGGCACAAAGTAACGTCTGCGGAGAGCAAATCAAAGAGCGAGAAGTGGCGCAGATGTTTCGAGATAGTGACTGTTTAACGAAGAGACGCAGAATTTTCGAACGCCTCTTGAAAGGCCTGCGCCTCTTATTTGCAACTTTAAGGCGATGCCTTTGAAGCTGAAATTTAGTATACCGCTTTCCACTTCATGTTCTCCTGATATATTGGCCAAAATCTGGCGAAAATTTTCAGAATGCACAGAATTGGGCTTTGTAGCAGGAGAAAATGCCGTCGAAAGAGATGGCACAAAGTAACGTCTCCGGAGAGCAAATCAAAGAGCGAGAAGTGGCGCAGATGTTTCGATACAGTGACTGTTTAACGAAGACACGCAGAATTTTCGAACGCCTCTTGAAAGGCCTGCGCCTCTTATTTGCAACTTTAAGGCGATGCCTTTGAAGCTGAAATTTAGTATACCTCTTTCCACTTCATGTTTTCCTGATATATTGGCCAAAATCTGGAGAAAATTTTCAGAATGCACAAAATTGGGCTTTGTAACAGGATATCATGCCGTCGAAAGAGATGGCACAAAGTAACGTCTGCGGAGAGCAAATCAAAGAGCGAGAAGTGGCGCAGATGTTTCGAGATAGTGACTGTTTAACGAAGAGACGCAGAATTTTCGAACGCCTCTTGAAAGGCCTGCGCCTCTTATTTGCAACTTTAAGGCGATGCCTTTGAAGCTGAAATTTAGTATACCTCTTTCCACTTCATGTTCTCCTGATATATTGGCCAAAATCTGGCGAAAATTTCGAGAATACACAAAATTGAGCTTTGTAACAGGACAGCATGCCGTCGAAAGAGATGGAACAAAGTAACGTCTCCGGAGAGCAAATCAAAGAGCGAGAAGTGGCGCAGATGTTTCGAGACAGTGACTGTTTAACGAAGAGTCGCACAATTTTCGAACGCCTCTTGAAATGCCTGCGCCTCTGATTTGATACTTTTAACCGATGCCTTTGAAGCTGAAATTTAGTATACCTCTTTCCACTTCATGTTCTCCTGATATATTGGCCAAAATCTAGCGAAAATTTTCAGAATGCACAAAATTGGGCTTTAAAACAGGAGAACATGCCGTCGAAAGAGATGGCACAAAGTAACGTCTCCGGAGAGCAAATCAAAGAGCGAGACGTGGCGCAGATGTTTCGATACAGTGACTGTTTAACGAAGACACGCAGAATTTTCGAACGCCTCTTGAAAGGCCTGCGCCTCTTATTTGCAACTTTAAGGCGATGCCTTTGGAGCTGAAATTTAGTATACCTCTTTCCACTTCATGTTCTCCTGATATATTGGCCAAAATCTGGAGAAAATTTTCAGAATGCACAAAATTGGGCTTTGTAACAGGAAATCATGCCGTCGAAAGAGATGGCACAAAGTAACGTCTGCGGAGAGCAAATCAAAGAGCGAGAAGTGGCGCAGATGTTTCGAGACAGTGACTGTTTAACGAAGAGTCGCACAATTTTCGAACGCCTCTTGAAAGGTCTGCGTCTCTTATTTGCAACTTTAAGGCGATGCCTTTGAAGCTGAAATTTAGTATACCGCTTTCCACTTCATGTTCTCCTGATATATTGGCCAAAATCTGGCGAAAATTTTCAGAATGCACAGAATTGGGCTTTGTAGCAGGAGAAAATGCCGTCGAAAGAGATGGCACAAAGTAACGTCTGCGGAGAGCAAATCAAAGAGCGAGAAGTGGCGCAGATGTTTCGAGACAGTGACTGTTTAACGAAGAGTCGCACAATTTTCGAACGCCTCTTGAAAGGTCTGCGTCTCTTATTTGCAACTTTAAGGCGATGCCTTTGAAGCTGAAATTTAGTATACCGCTTTCCACTTCATGTTCTCCTGATATATTGGCCAAAATCTGGCGAAAATTTTCAGAATGCACAGAATTGGGCTTTGTAGCAGGAGAAAATGCCGTCGAAAGAGATGGCACAAAGTAACGTCTCCGGAGAGCATATCAAAGAGCGAGAAGTGGCGCAGATGTTTCGAGACAGTGACTGTTTAACGAAGAGACGCAGAATTTTCGAACGCCTCTTGAAAGGCGTGCGCCTCTTATTTGCAACTTTAAGGCGATGCCTTTGAAGCTGAAATTTAGTATACCGCTTTCCACTTCATGTTCTCCTGATATATTGGCCAAAATCTGGTGAAAATTTCGAGAATACACAAAATTGAGCTTTGTAACAGGACAACATGCCGTCGAAAGAGATGGAACAAAGTAACGTCTCCGGAGAGCAAATCAAAGAGCGAGAAGTGGCGCAGATGTTTCGAGACAGTGACTGTTTAACGAAGAGTCGCACAATTTTCGAACGCCTCTTGAAAGGCCTGCGCCTCTGATTTGATACTTTTAACCGATGCCTTTGAAGCTGAAATTTAGTATACCTCTTTCCACTTCATGTTCTCCTGATATATTGGCCAAAATCTAGCGAAAATTTTCAGAATGCACAAAATTGGGCTTTATAACAGGAGAACATGCCGTCGAAAGAGATGGCACAAAGTAACGTCTCCGGAGAGCAAATCAAAGAGCGAGACGTGGCGCAGATGTTTCGATACAGTGACTGTTTAACGAAGACACGCAGAATTTTCGAACGCCTCTTGAAAGGCCTGCGCCACTTATTTGCAACTTTAAGGCGATGCCTTTGAAGCTGAAATTTAGTATACCTCTTTCCACTTCATGTTCTCCTGATATATTGGCCAAAATCTGGAGAAAATTTTCAGAATGCACAAAATTGGGCTTTGTAACAGGAAATCATGCCGTCGAAAGAGATGGCACAAAGTAACGTCTGCGGAGAGCAAATCAAAGAGCGAGAAGTGGCGCAGATGTTTCGAGATAGTGACTGTTTAACGAAGAGACGCAGAATTTTCGAACGCCTCTTGAAAGGCCTGCGCCTCTTATTTGCAACTTTAAGGCGATGCCTTTGAAGCTGAAATTTAGTATACCGCTTTCCACTTCATGTTCTCCTGATATATTGGCCAAAATCTGGCGAAAATTTTCAGAATGCACAGAATTGGGCTTTGTAGCAGGAGAAAATGCCGTCGAAAGAGATGGCACAAAGTAACGTCTCCGGAGAGCAAATCAAAGAGCGAGAAGTGGCGCAGATGTTTCGATACAGTGACTGTTTAACGAAGACACGCAGAATTTTCGAACGCCTCTTGAAAGGCCTGCGCCTCTTATTTGCAACTTTAAGGCGATGCCTTTGAAGCTGAAATTTAGTATACCTCTTTCCACTTCATGTTTTCCTGATATATTGGCCAAAATCTGGAGAAAATTTTCAGAATGCACAAAATTGGGCTTTGTAACAGGATATCATGCCGTCGAAAGAGATGGCACAAAGTAACGTCTGCGGAGAGCAAATCAAAGAGCGAGAAGTGGCGCAGATGTTTCGAGATAGTGACTGTTTAACGAAGAGACGCAGAATTTTCGAACGCCTCTTGAAAGGCCTGCGCCTCTTATTTGCAACTTTAAGGCGATGCCTTTGAAGCTGAAATTTAGTATACCTCTTTCCACTTCATGTTCTCCTGATATATTGGCCAAAATCTGGCGAAAATTTCGAGAATACACAAAATTGAGCTTTGTAACAGGACAGCATGCCGTCGAAAGAGATGGAACAAAGTAACGTCTCCGGAGAGCAAATCAAAGAGCGAGAAGTGGCGCAGATGTTTCGAGACAGTGACTGTTTAACGAAGAGTCGCACAATTTTCGAACGCCTCTTGAAATGCCTGCGCCTCTGATTTGATACTTTTAACCGATGCCTTTGAAGCTGAAATTTAGTATACCTCTTTCCACTTCATGTTCTCCTGATATATTGGCCAAAATCTAGCGAAAATTTTCAGAATGCACAAAATTGGGCTTTAAAACAGGAGAACATGCCGTCGAAAGAGATGGCACAAAGTAACGTCTCCGGAGAGCAAATCAAAGAGCGAGACGTGGCGCAGATGTTTCGATACAGTGACTGTTTAACGAAGACACGCAGAATTTTCGAACGCCTCTTGAAAGGCCTGCGCCTCTTATTTGCAACTTTAAGGCGATGCCTTTGGAGCTGAAATTTAGTATACCTCTTTCCACTTCATGTTCTCCTGATATATTGGCCAAAATCTGGAGAAAATTTTCAGAATGCACAAAATTGGGCTTTGTAACAGGAAATCATGCCGTCGAAAGAGATGGCACAAAGTAAC
>NW_027486240.1:0-24923 GCF_050908995.1 Andrena cerasifolii
ATATCGGTTTTTCAATATTTGTTTTTCAATATCGGTTTTTGAATATCGGTTCTAATATCGGATTCAATATCGGTTTTTGAATATCGGTTCTAATATCGGATTCAATATCGGTTTCTCAATATCGGCTTTGCAATATCAGTTTTTCGATATAGGTTTTTCAATATTGGTTTTTCAATATCGGTTTTTCAATATCGGTTTTTCAATATCAGTTTTTCAATATTTGTTTTTCAATATCGGTTTTTCAATATCGGTTCTAATATCGGATTCAATATCGGTTTTTCAATATCGGTTTTGCAATATCAGTTTTCCGATGTAAGTTTTTCAATATTGGTTTTTCAATATCGGTTTTTCAATATTTGTTTTTCAATATCGGTTTTTGAATATCGGTTCTAATATCGGATTCAATATCGGTTTTTGAATATCGGTTCTAATATCGGATTCAATATCGGTTTCTCAATATCGGCTTTGCAATATCAGTTTTTCGATATAGGTTTTTCAATATTGGTTTTTCAATATCGGTTTTTCAATATAGGTTTTTCAATATCAGTTTTTCAATATTTGTTTTTCAATATCGGTTTTTCAATATCGGTTCTAATATCGGATTCAATATCGGTTTTTCAATATCGGTTTTGCAATATCAGTTTTCCGATGTAAGTTTTTCAATATTGGTTTTTCAATATCGGTTTTTCAATATCGGTTCTAATATCGGATTCAATATCGGTTTTGGAATATCAGTTTTTCGATATAGGTTTTTCAATATCGGTTTTTCAATATCGGTTTTTCAATATCGGTTTTGCAATATCAGTTTTTCAATATCGGTTTTTCAATATCGGTTTTGCAATATCAGTTTTTCGATATCAGTTTTTCAATATTTGTTTTTCAATATCGGTTCTAATATCGGATTCAATATCGGTTTTGGAATATCAGTTTTTCGATATAGGTTTTTCAATATCGGTTTTTCAATTTCGGTTTTTCAATATCAGTTTTTCAATATTTGGTTTTCAATATCGGTTTTTGAATATCGGTTCTATTATCGGATTCAATATCGGTTTCTCAATATCGGTTTTGCAATATCAGTTTTTTGATATAGGTTTTTCAATATCGGTTTTTCAATATCGGTTTTTCAATATCGGTTTTTCAATATCAGATTTTCGATATCATTTTTTCAATATTTGTTTTTCAATATCGGTTTTTCAATATTTGTTTTTCAATATCGGTTTTTCAATATTTGTTTTTCAATATCGGTTTTTCAATATTTGTTTTTCAATATCGGTTTTTCAATATTTGTTTTTCAATATCGGTTTTTGAATATCGGTTCTAATATCGGATTCAATATCGGTTTTTGAATATCGGTTCTAATATCGGATTCAATATCGGTTCTAATATCGGATTCAATATCGGTTTTTCAATATCGGTTTTGCAATATCAGTTTTTCGATATAGGTTTTGCAATATCGGTTTTTCAATATCGGTTTTTCAATATCAGTTTTTCAATATTTGGTTTTCAATATCGGTTTTTGAATATCGGTTCTAATATCGGATTAAATATCGGTTTTTCAATATTTGTTTTTCAATATCGGTTTTTGAATATCGGTTCTAATATCGGATTCAATATCGGTTTTTGAATATCGGTTCTAATATCGGATTCAATATCGGTTTCTCAATATCGGCTTTGCAATATCAGTTTTTCGATATAGGTTTTTCAATATTGGTTTTTCAATATCGGTTTTTCAATATCGGTTTTTCAATATCAGTTTTTCAATATTTGTTTTTCAATATCGGTTTTTCAATATCGGTTCTAATATCGGATTCAATATCGGTTTTTCAATATCGGTTTTGCAATATCAGTTTTCCGATGTAAGTTTTTCAATATTGGTTTTTCAATATCGGTTTTTCAATATTTGTTTTTCAATATCGGTTTTTGAATATCGGTTCTAATATCGGATTCAATATCGGTTTTTGAATATCGGTTCTAATATCGGATTCAATATCGGTTTCTCAATATCGGCTTTGCAATATCAGTTTTTCGATATAGGTTTTTCAATATTGGTTTTTCAATATCGGTTTTTCAATATCGGTTTTTCAATATCAGTTTTTCAATATTTGTTTTTCAATATCGGTTTTTCAATATCGGTTCTAATATCGGATTCAATATCGGTTTTTCAATATCGGTTTTGCAATATCAGTTTTCCGATGTAAGTTTTTCAATATTGGTTTTTCAATATCGGTTTTTCAATATCGGTTCTAATATCGGATTCAATATCGGTTTTGGAATATCAGTTTTTCGATATAGGTTTTTCAATATCGGTTTTTCAATATCGGTTTTTCAATATCGGTTTTGCAATATCAGTTTTTCAATATCGGTTTTTCAATATCGGTTTTGCAATATCAGTTTTTCGATATCAGTTTTTCAATATTTGTTTTTCAATATCGGTTCTAATATCGGATTCAATATCGGTTTTGGAATATCAGTTTTTCGATATAGGTTTTTCAATATCGGTTTTTCAATTTCGGTTTTTCAATATCAGTTTTTCAATATTTGGTTTTCAATATCGGTTTTTGAATATCGGTTCTATTATCGGATTCAATATCGGTTTCTCAATATCGGTTTTGCAATATCAGTTTTTTGATATAGGTTTTTCAATATCGGTTTTTCAATATCGGTTTTTCAATATCGGTTTTTCAATATCAGATTTTCGATATCATTTTTTCAATATTTGTTTTTCAATATCGGTTTTTCAATATTTGTTTTTCAATATCGGTTTTTCAATATTTGTTTTTCAATATCGGTTTTTCAATATTTGTTTTTCAATATCGGTTTTTCAATATTTGTTTTTCAATATCGGTTTTTCAATATCGGTTTTTCAATATCAGTTTTTCAATATTTGGTTTTCAATATCGGTTTTTGAATATCGGTTCTAATATCGGATTAAATATCGGTTTTTCAATATTTGTTTTTCAATATCGGTTATTCAATATTTGTTTTTCAATATCGGTTTTTCAATATTTGTTTTTCAATATCGGTTTTGCAATATCGGTTTTGCAATATCAGTTTTTCGATATAGGTTTTGCAATATCGGTTTTTCAATATCGGTTTTTCAATATCAGTTTTTCAATATTTGGTTTTCAATATCGGTTTTTGAATATCGGTTCTAATATCGGATTAAATATCGGTTTTTCAATATTTGTTTTTCAATATCGGTTTTTGAATATCGGTTCTAATATCGGATTCAATATCGGTTTTTGAATATCGGTTCTAATATCGGATTCAATATCGGTTTCTCAATATCGGCTTTGCAATATCAGTTTTTCGATATAGGTTTTTCAATATTGGTTTTTCAATATCGGTTTTTCAATATCGGTTTTTCAATATCAGTTTTTCAATATTTGTTTTTCAATATCGGTTTTTCAATATCGGTTCTAATATCGGATTCAATATCGGTTTTTCAATATCGGTTTTGCAATATCAGTTTTCCGATGTAAGTTTTTCAATATTGGTTTTTCAATATCGGTTTTTCAATATTTGTTTTTCAATATCGGTTTTTGAATATCGGTTCTAATATCGGATTCAATATCGGTTTTTGAATATCGGTTCTAATATCGGATTCAATATCGGTTTCTCAATATCGGCTTTGCAATATCAGTTTTTCGATATAGGTTTTTCAATATTGGTTTTTCAATATCGGTTTTTCAATATAGGTTTTTCAATATCAGTTTTTCAATATTTGTTTTTCAATATCGGTTTTTCAATATCGGTTCTAATATCGGATTCAATATCGGTTTTTCAATATCGGTTTTGCAATATCAGTTTTCCGATGTAAGTTTTTCAATATTGGTTTTTCAATATCGGTTTTTCAATATCGGTTCTAATATCGGATTCAATATCGGTTTTGGAATATCAGTTTTTCGATATAGGTTTTTCAATATCGGTTTTTCAATATCGGTTTTTCAATATCGGTTTTGCAATATCAGTTTTTCAATATCGGTTTTTCAATATCGGTTTTGCAATATCAGTTTTTCGATATCAGTTTTTCAATATTTGTTTTTCAATATCGGTTCTAATATCGGATTCAATATCGGTTTTGGAATATCAGTTTTTCGATATAGGTTTTTCAATATCGGTTTTTCAATTTCGGTTTTTCAATATCAGTTTTTCAATATTTGGTTTTCAATATCGGTTTTTGAATATCGGTTCTATTATCGGATTCAATATCGGTTTCTCAATATCGGTTTTGCAATATCAGTTTTTTGATATAGGTTTTTCAATATCGGTTTTTCAATATCGGTTTTTCAATATCGGTTTTTCAATATCAGATTTTCGATATCATTTTTTCAATATTTGTTTTTCAATATCGGTTTTTCAATATTTGTTTTTCAATATCGGTTTTTCAATATTTGTTTTTCAATATCGGTTTTTCAATATTTGTTTTTCAATATCGGTTTTTCAATATTTGTTTTTCAATATCGGTTTTTGAATATCGGTTCTAATATCGGATTCAATATCGGTTTTTGAATATCGGTTCTAATATCGGATTCAATATCGGTTCTAATATCGGATTCAATATCGGTTTTTCAATATCGGTTTTGCAATATCAGTTTTTCGATATAGGTTTTGCAATATCGGTTTTTCAATATCGGTTTTTCAATATCAGTTTTTCAATATTTGGTTTTCAATATCGGTTTTTGAATATCGGTTCTAATATCGGATTAAATATCGGTTTTTCAATATTTGTTTTTCAATATCGGTTTTTGAATATCGGTTCTAATATCGGATTCAATATCGGTTTTTGAATATCGGTTCTAATATCGGATTCAATATCGGTTTCTCAATATCGGCTTTGCAATATCAGTTTTTCGATATAGGTTTTTCAATATTGGTTTTTCAATATCGGTTTTTCAATATCGGTTTTTCAATATCAGTTTTTCAATATTTGTTTTTCAATATCGGTTTTTCAATATCGGTTCTAATATCGGATTCAATATCGGTTTTTCAATATCGGTTTTGCAATATCAGTTTTCCGATGTAAGTTTTTCAATATTGGTTTTTCAATATCGGTTTTTCAATATTTGTTTTTCAATATCGGTTTTTGAATATCGGTTCTAATATCGGATTCAATATCGGTTTTTGAATATCGGTTCTAATATCGGATTCAATATCGGTTTCTCAATATCGGCTTTGCAATATCAGTTTTTCGATATAGGTTTTTCAATATTGGTTTTTCAATATCGGTTTTTCAATATCGGTTTTTCAATATCAGTTTTTCAATATTTGTTTTTCAATATCGGTTTTTCAATATCGGTTCTAATATCGGATTCAATATCGGTTTTTCAATATCGGTTTTGCAATATCAGTTTTCCGATGTAAGTTTTTCAATATTGGTTTTTCAATATCGGTTTTTCAATATCGGTTCTAATATCGGATTCAATATCGGTTTTGGAATATCAGTTTTTCGATATAGGTTTTTCAATATCGGTTTTTCAATATCGGTTTTTCAATATCGGTTTTGCAATATCAGTTTTTCAATATCGGTTTTTCAATATCGGTTTTGCAATATCAGTTTTTCGATATCAGTTTTTCAATATTTGTTTTTCAATATCGGTTCTAATATCGGATTCAATATCGGTTTTGGAATATCAGTTTTTCGATATAGGTTTTTCAATATCGGTTTTTCAATTTCGGTTTTTCAATATCAGTTTTTCAATATTTGGTTTTCAATATCGGTTTTTGAATATCGGTTCTATTATCGGATTCAATATCGGTTTCTCAATATCGGTTTTGCAATATCAGTTTTTTGATATAGGTTTTTCAATATCGGTTTTTCAATATCGGTTTTTCAATATCGGTTTTTCAATATCAGATTTTCGATATCATTTTTTCAATATTTGTTTTTCAATATCGGTTTTTCAATATTTGTTTTTCAATATCGGTTTTTCAATATTTGTTTTTCAATATCGGTTTTTCAATATTTGTTTTTCAATATCGGTTTTTCAATATTTGTTTTTCAATATCGGTTTTTGAATATCGGTTCTAATATCGGATTCAATATCGGTTTTTGAATATCGGTTCTAATATCGGATTCAATATCGGTTTTTCAATATCGGTTCTAATATCGGATTCAATATCGGTTTTTCAATATCGGTTTTGCAATATCAGTTTTTCGATATAGGTTTTGCAATATCGGTTTTTCAATATCGGTTTTTCAATATCAGTTTTTCAATATTTGGTTTTCAATATCGGTTTTTGAATATCGGTTCTAATATCGGATTAAATATCGGTTTTTCAATATTTGTTTTTCAATATCGGTTTTTGAATATCGGTTCTAATATCGGATTCAATATCGGTTTTTGAATATCGGTTCTAATATCGGATTCAATATCGGTTTCTCAATATCGGCTTTGCAATATCAGTTTTTCGATATAGGTTTTTCAATATTGGTTTTTCAATATCGGTTTTTCAATATCGGTTTTTCAATATCAGTTTTTCAATATTTGTTCTTCAATATCGGTTTTTCAATATCGGTTCTAATATCGGATTCAATATCGGTTTTTCAATATCGGTTTTGCAATATCAGTTTTCCGATGTAAGTTTTTCAATATTGGTTTTTCAATATCGGTTTTTCAATATTTGTTTTTCAATATCGGTTTTTGAATATCGGTTCTAATATCGGATTCAATATCGGTTTTTCAATATCGGTTCTAATATCGGATTCAATATTGGGTTTTCAATATCGGTTTTTCAATATCGGTTTTTCAATATCGGTTTTTCAATATCAGATTTTCGATATCAGTTTTTCAATATTTGTTTTTCAATATCAGTTTTTCAATATTTGGTTTTCAATATCGGTTTTTGAATATCGGTTCTAATATCGGATTAAATATCGGTTTTTCAATATTTGTATTTCAATATCGGTTTTTCAATATCGGTTTTTAAATATCAGTTTTTCAACATCGGTTTTGCAATATCAGTTTTTCGATATCGGTTCTAATATCGGATTAAATATCGGTTTTTCAATATCGGTTTTGCAATATCAGTTTTTCGATATAGGTTTTTCAATATCGGTTTTTCAATATCGGTTCTAATATCGGATTCAATATCGGTTTTTCAATATCGGTTTTGCAATATCAGTTTTTCGATATAGGTTTTGCAATATCGGTTTTTCAATATCGGTTTTTCAATATCAGTTTTTCAATATTTGGTTTTCAATATCGGTTTTTGAATATCGGTTCTAATATCGGATTAAATATCGGTTTTTCAATATTTGTTTTTCAATATCGGCTTTTCAATATCGGTTTTTAAATATCAGTTTTTCAACATCGGTTTTGCAATATCAGTTTTTCAATATTTGGTTTTCAATATCGGTTTTTCAATATCGGTTCTAATATCGGATTCAACATCGGTTTTTGAATATCGGTTCTAATATCGGATTCAATATCGGTTTTTCAATATCGGTTTTGCAATATCAGTTTTTCGATATCGGTTCTAATATCGGATTAAATATCGGTTTTTCAATATCGGTTTTGCAATATCAGTTTTTCAATATCGGTTTTTCAATATCGGTTTTGCAATATCAGTTTTTCAATATTTGTTTTTCAATATCGGTTTTTCAATATCGGTTCTAATATCGGATTCAATATCGGTTTTTCAATATCGGTTTTGCAATATCAGTTTTCCGATGTAAGTTTTTCAATATTGGTTTTTCAATATCGGTTTTTCAATATTTGTTTTTCAATATCGGTTTTTGAATATCGGTTCTAATATCGGATTCAATATCGGTTTTTGAATATCGGTTCTAATATCGGATTCAATATCGGTTTCTCAATATCGGCTTTGCAATATCAGTTTTTCGATATAGGTTTTTCAATATTGGTTTTTCAATATCGGTTTTTCAATATCGGTTTTTCAATATCAGTTTTTCAATATTTGTTTTTCAATATCGGTTTTTCAATATCGGTTCTAATATCGGATTCAATATCGGTTTTTCAATATCGGTTTTGCAATATCAGTTTTCCGATGTAAGTTTTTCAATATTGGTTTTTCAATATCGGTTTTTCAATATCGGTTCTAATATCGGATTCAATATCGGTTTTGGAATATCAGTTTTTCGATATAGGTTTTTCAATATCGGTTTTTCAATATCGGTTTTTCAATATCGGTTTTGCAATATCAGTTTTTCAATATCGGTTTTTCAATATCGGTTTTGCAATATCAGTTTTTCGATATCAGTTTTTCAATATTTGTTTTTCAATATCGGTTCTAATATCGGATTCAATATCGGTTTTGGAATATCAGTTTTTCGATATAGGTTTTTCAATATCGGTTTTTCAATTTCGGTTTTCCAATATCAGTTTTTCAATATTTGGTTTTCAATATCGGTTTTTGAATATCGGTTCTATTATCGGATTCAATATCGGTTTCTCAATATCGGTTTTGCAATATCAGTTTTTTGATATAGGTTTTTCAATATCGGTTTTTCAATATCGGTTTTTCAATATCGGTTTTTCAATATCAGATTTTCGATATCATTTTTTCAATATTTGTTTTTCAATATCGGTTTTTCAATATTTGTTTTTCAATATCGGTTTTTCAATATTTGTTTTTCAATATCGGTTTTTCAATATTTGTTTTTCAATATCGGTTTTTCAATATTTGTTTTTCAATATCGGTTTTTGAATATCGGTTCTAATATCGGATTCAATATCGGTTTTTGAATATCGGTTCTAATATCGGATTCAATATCGGTTCTAATATCGGATTCAATATCGGTTTTTCAATATCGGTTTTGCAATATCAGTTTTTCGATATAGGTTTTGCAATATCGGTTTTTCAATATCGGTTTTTCAATATCAGTTTTTCAATATTTGGTTTTCAATATCGGTTTTTGAATATCGGTTCTAATATCGGATTAAATATCGGTTTTTCAATATTTGTTTTTCAATATCGGTTTTTGAATATCGGTTCTAATATCGGATTCAATATCGGTTTTTGAATATCGGTTCTAATATCGGATTCAATATCGGTTTCTCAATATCGGCTTTGCAATATCAGTTTTTCGATATAGGTTTTTCAATATTGGTTTTTCAATATCGGTTTTTCAATATCGGTTTTTCAATATCAGTTTTTCAATATTTGTTTTTCAATATCGGTTTTTCAATATCGGTTCTAATATCGGATTCAATATCGGTTTTTCAATATCGGTTTTGCAATATCAGTTTTCCGATGTAAGTTTTTCAATATTGGTTTTTCAATATCGGTTTTTCAATATTTGTTTTTCAATATCGGTTTTTGAATATCGGTTCTAATATCGGATTCAATATCGGTTTTTGAATATCGGTTCTAATATCGGATTCAATATCGGTTTCTCAATATCGGCTTTGCAATATCAGTTTTTCGATATAGGTTTTTCAATATTGGTTTTTCAATATCGGTTTTTCAATATCGGTTTTTCAATATCAGTTTTTCAATATTTGTTTTTCAATATCGGTTTTTCAATATCGGTTCTAATATCGGATTCAATATCGGTTTTTCAATATCGGTTTTGCAATATCAGTTTTCCGATGTAAGTTTTTCAATATTGGTTTTTCAATATCGGTTTTTCAATATCGGTTCTAATATCGGATTCAATATCGGTTTTGGAATATCAGTTTTTCGATATAGGTTTTTCAATATTGGTTTTTCAATATCGGTTTTTCAATATCGGTTTTTCAATATCAGTTTTTCAATATTTGTTTTTCAATATCGGTTTTTGAATATCGGTTCTAATATCGGATTCAATATCGGTTTCTCAATATCGGCTTTGCAATATCAGTTTTTCGATATCAGTTTTTCAATATTTGTTTTTCAATATCGGTTCTAATATCGGATTCAATATCGGTTTTGGAATATCAGTTTTTCGATATAGGTTTTTCAATATCGGTTTTTCAATTTCGGTTTTTCAATATCAGTTTTTCAATATTTGGTTTTCAATATCGGTTTTTGAATATCGGTTCTATTATCGGATTCAATATCGGTTTCTCAATATCGGTTTTGCAATATCAGTTTTTTGATATAGGTTTTTCAATATCGGTTTTTCAATATCGGTTTTTCAATATCGGTTTTTCAATATCAGATTTTCGATATCATTTTTTCAATATTTGTTTTTCAATATCGGTTTTTCAATATTTGTTTTTCAATATCGGTTTTTCAATATTTGTTTTTCAATATCGGTTTTTCAATATTTGTTTTTCAATATCGGTTTTTCAATATTTGTTTTTCAATATCGGTTTTTCAATATTTGTTTTTCAATATCGGTTTTTGAATATCGGTTCTAATATCGGATTCAATATCGGTTTTTGAATATCGGTTCTAATATCGGATTCAATATCGGTTTTTCAATATCGGTTCTAATATCGGATTCAATATCGGTTTTTCAATATCGGTTTTGCAATATCAGTTTTTCGATATAGGTTTTGCAATATCGGTTTTTCAATATCGGTTTTTCAATATCAGTTTTTCAATATTTGGTTTTCAATATCGGTTTTTGAATATCGGTTCTAATATCGGATTAAATATCGGTTTTTCAATATTTGTTTTTCAATATCGGTTTTTGAATATCGGTTCTAATATCGGATTCAATATCGGTTTTTGAATATCGGTTCTAATATCGGATTCAATATCGGTTTCTCAATATCGGCTTTGCAATATCAGTTTTTCGATATAGGTTTTTCAATATTGGTTTTTCAATATCGGTTTTTCAATATCGGTTTTTCAATATCAGTTTTTCAATATTTGTTCTTCAATATCGGTTTTTCAATATCGGTTCTAATATCGGATTCAATATCGGTTTTTCAATATCGGTTTTGCAATATCAGTTTTCCGATGTAAGTTTTTCAATATTGGTTTTTCAATATCGGTTTTTCAATATTTGTTTTTCAATATCGGTTTTTGAATATCGGTTCTAATATCGGATTCAATATCGGTTTTTCAATATCGGTTCTAATATCGGATTCAATATTGGGTTTTCAATATCGGTTTTTCAATATCGGTTTTTCAATATCGGTTTTTCAATATCAGATTTTCGATATCAGTTTTTCAATATTTGTTTTTCAATATCAGTTTTTCAATATTTGGTTTTCAATATCGGTTTTTGAATATCGGTTCTAATATCGGATTAAATATCGGTTTTTCAATATTTGTTTTTCAATATCGGTTTTTCAATATCGGTTTTTAAATATCAGTTTTTCAACATCGGTTTTGCAATATCAGTTTTTCGATATCGGTTCTAATATCGGATTAAATATCGGTTTTTCAATATCGGTTTTGCAATATCAGTTTTTCGATATAGGTTTTTCAATATCGGTTTTTCAATATCGGTTCTAATATCGGATTCAATATCGGTTTTTCAATATCGGTTTTGCAATATCAGTTTTTCGATATAGGTTTTGCAATATCGGTTTTTCAATATCGGTTTTTCAATATCAGTTTTTCAATATTTGGTTTTCAATATCGGTTTTTGAATATCGGTTCTAATATCGGATTAAATATCGGTTTTTCAATATTTGTTTTTCAATATCGGCTTTTCAATATCGGTTTTTAAATATCAGTTTTTCAACATCGGTTTTGCAATATCAGTTTTTCAATATTTGGTTTTCAATATCGGTTTTTCAATATCGGTTCTAATATCGGATTCAACATCGGTTTTTGAATATCGGTTCTAATATCGGATTCAATATCGGTTTTTCAATATCGGTTTTGCAATATCAGTTTTTCGATATCGGTTCTAATATCGGATTAAATATCGGTTTTTCAATATCGGTTTTGCAATATCAGTTTTTCAATATCGGTTTTTCAATATCGGTTTTGCAATATCAGTTTTTGAATATTTGGTTTTCAATATCGGTTTTTGAATATCGGTTCTAATATCGGATTCAATATCGGTTTTTCAAAATCGGTTTTGCAATATCAGTTTTTCGATATCGGTTCTAATATCGGATTAAATATCGGTTTTTCAATATCGGTTTTGCAATATCAGTTTTTCGATATAGGTTTTTCAATATCGGTTTTTCAATATCGGTTCTAATATCGGATTCAATATCGGTTTTTCAATATCGGTTGTGCAATATCAGTTTTTGAATATTTGGTTTTCAATATCGGTTTTTGAATATCGGTTCTAATATCGGATTCAATATCGGTTTTTGAATATCGGTTCTAATATCGGATTCAATATCGGTTTTTGAATATCGGTTCTAATATCGGATTCAATATCGGTTTTTCAATATCGGTTCTAATATCGGATTCAATATTGGTTTTTCAATATCGGTTTTTCAATATCGGTTTTTCAATATCGGTTTTTCAATATCGGTTTTTCAATATCAGATTTTCGATATCAGTTTTTCAATATTTGTTTTTCAATATCAGTTTTTCAATATTTGGTTTTCAATATCGGTTTTTGAATATCGGTTCTAATATCGGATTAAATATCGGTTTTTCAATATTTGTTTTTCAATATCGGTTTTTCAATATCGGTTTTTAAATATCAGTTTTTCAACATCGGTTTTGCAATATCAGTTTTTCGATATCGGTTCTAATATCGGATTAAATATCGGTTTTTCAATATCGGTTTTGCAATATCAGTTTTTCGATATAGGTTTTTCAATATCGGTTTTTCAATATCGGTTCTAATATCGGATTCAATATCGGTTTTTCAATATCGGTTTTGCAATATCAGTTTTTCGATATAGGTTTTGCAATATCGGTTTTTCAATATCGGTTTTTCAATATCAGTTTTTCAATATTTGGTTTTCAATATCGGTTTTTGAATATCGGTTCTAATATCGGATTAAATATCGGTTTTTCAATATTTGTTTTTCAATATCGGCTTTTCAATATCGGTTTTTAAATATCAGTTTTTCAACATCGGTTTTGCAATATCAGTTTTTCAATATTTGGTTTTCAATATCGGTTTTTCAATATCGGTTCTAATATCGGATTCAACATCGGTTTTTGAATATCGGTTCTAATATCGGATTCAATATCGGTTTTTCAATATCGGTTTTGCAATATCAGTTTTTCGATATCGGTTCTAATATCGGATTAAATATCGGTTTTTCAATATCGGTTTTGCAATATCAGTTTTTCGATATAGGTTTTTCAATATCGGTTTTTCAATATCGGTTCTAATATCGGATTCAATATCGGTTTTTCAATATCGGTTTTGCAATATCAGTTTTTCAATATTTGTTTTTCAATATCGGTTTTTGAATATCGGTTCTAATATCGGATTCAATATCGGTTTTTGAATATCGGTTCTAATATCGGATTCAATATCGGTTTTTCAATATCGGTTCTAATATCGGATTCAATATCGGTTCTAATATCGGATTCAATATCGGTTTTTCAATATCGGTTTTGCAATATCAGTTTTCCGATGTAAGTTTTTCAATATTGGTTTTTCAATATCGGTTTTTCAATATTTGTTTTTCAATATCGGTTTTTGAATATCGGTTCTAATATCGGATTCAATATCGGTTTTTCAATATCGGTTCTAATATCGGATTCAATATTGGGTTTTCAATATCGGTTTTTCAATATCGGTTTTTCAATATCGGTTTTTCAATATCAGATTTTCGATATCAGTTTTTCAATATTTGTTTTTCAATATCAGTTTTTCAATATTTGGTTTTCAATATCGGTTTTTGAATATCGGTTCTAATATCGGATTAAATATCGGTTTTTCAATATTTGTTTTTCAATATCGGTTTTTCAATATCGGTTTTTAAATATCAGTTTTTCAACATCGGTTTTGCAATATCAGTTTTTCGATATCGGTTCTAATATCGGATTAAATATCGGTTTTTCAATATCGGTTTTGCAATATCAGTTTTTCGATATAGGTTTTTCAATATCGGTTTTTCAATATCGGTTCTAATATCGGATTCAATATCGGTTTTTCAATATCGGTTTTGCAATATCAGTTTTTCGATATAGGTTTTGCAATATCGGTTTTTCAATATCGGTTTTTCAATATCAGTTTTTCAATATTTGGTTTTCAATATCGGTTTTTGAATATCGGTTCTAATATCGGATTAAATATCGGTTTTTCAATATTTGTTTTTCAATATCGGCTTTTCAATATCGGTTTTTAAATATCAGTTTTTCAACATCGGTTTTGCAATATCAGTTTTTCAATATTTGGTTTTCAATATCGGTTTTTCAATATCGGTTCTAATATCGGATTCAACATCGGTTTTTGAATATCGGTTCTAATATCGGATTCAATATCGGTTTTTCAATATCGGTTTTGCAATATCAGTTTTTCGATATCGGTTCTAATATCGGATTAAATATCGGTTTTTCAATATCGGTTTTGCAATATCAGTTTTTCAATATCGGTTTTTCAATATCGGTTTTGCAATATCAGTTTTTGAATATTTGGTTTTCAATATCGGTTTTTGAATATCGGTTCTAATATCGGATTCAATATCGGTTTTTCAAAATCGGTTTTGCAATATCAGTTTTTCGATATCGGTTCTAATATCGGATTAAATATCGGTTTTTCAATATCGGTTTTGCAATATCAGTTTTTCGATATAGGTTTTTCAATATCGGTTTTTCAATATCGGTTCTAATATCGGATTCAATATCGGTTTTTCAATATCGGTTGTGCAATATCAGTTTTTGAATATTTGGTTTTCAATATCGGTTTTTGAATATCGGTTCTAATATCGGATTCAATATCGGTTTTTGAATATCGGTTCTAATATCGGATTCAATATCGGTTTTTGAATATCGGTTCTAATATCGGATTCAATATCGGTTTTTCAATATCGGTTCTAATATCGGATTCAACATTGGTTTTTCAATATCGGTTTTTCAATATCGGTTTTTCAATATCGGTTTTTCAATATCAGATTTTCGATATCAGTTTTTCAATATTTGTTTTTCAATATCAGTTTTTCAATATTTGGTTTTCAATATCGGTTTTTGAATATCGGTTCTAATATCGGATTAAATATCGGTTTTTCAATATTTGTTTTTCAATATCGGTTTTTCAATATCGGTTTTTAAATATCAGTTTTTCAACATCGGTTTTGCAATATCAGTTTTTCGATATCGGTTCTAATATCGGATTAAATATCGGTTTTTCAATATCGGTTTTGCAATATCAGTTTTTCGATATAGGTTTTTCAATATCGGTTTTTCAATATCGGTTCTAATATCGGATTCAATATCGGTTTTTCAATATCGGTTTTGCAATATCAGTTTTTCGATATAGGTTTTGCAATATCGGTTTTTCAATATCGGTTTTTCAATATCAGTTTTTCAATATTTGGTTTTCAATATCGGTTTTTGAATATCGGTTCTAATATCGGATTAAATATCGGTTTTTCAATATTTGTTTTTCAATATCGGCTTTTCAATATCGGTTTTTAAATATCAGTTTTTCAACATCGGTTTTGCAATATCAGTTTTTCAATATTTGGTTTTCAATATCGGTTTTTCAATATCGGTTCTAATATCGGATTCAACATCGGTTTTTGAATATCGGTTCTAATATCGGATTCAATATCGGTTTTTCAATATCGGTTTTGCAATATCAGTTTTTCGATATCGGTTCTAATATCGGATTAAATATCGGTTTTTCAATATCGGTTTTGCAATATCAGTTTTTCGATATAGGTTTTTCAATATCGGTTTTTCAATATCGGTTCTAATATCGGATTCAATATCGGTTTTTCAATATCGGTTTTGCAATATCAGTTTTTCAATATTTGTTTTTCAATATCGGTTTTTGAATATCGGTTCTAATATCGGATTCAATATCGGTTTTTGAATATCGGTTCTAATATCGGATTCAATATCGGTTTTTCAATATCGGTTCTAATATCGGATTCAATATCGGTTCTAATATCGGATTCAATATCGGTTTTTCAATATCGGTTTTTCAATATTTGTTTTTCAATATCGGTTTTTCAATATCGGTTTTTCAATATCAGATTTTCGATATCAGTTTTTCAATATTTGTTTTTCAATATCGGTTTTTCAATATTTGTTTTTCAGTATCGGTTTTTCAATATTTGTTTTTCAATATCGGTTTTTCAATATTTGTTTTTCAATATCGGTTTTTCAATATCGGTTCTAATATCGGATTCAATATCGGTTTTTGAATATCGGTTCTAATATCGGATTCAATATCGGTTTTTCAATATCGGTTCTAATATCGGATTCAATATCGGTTTTTCAATATCGGTTTTGCAATATCAGTTTTTCGATATAGGTTTTGCAATATCGGTTTTTCAATATCGGTTTTGCAATATCAGTTTTTCAATATTTGGTTTTCAATATCGGTTTTTCAATATCGGTTCTAATATCGGATTCAACATCGGTTTTTGAATATCGGTTCTAATATCGGATTCAATATCGGTTTTTCAATATCGGTTTTGCAATATCAGTTTTTCGATATCGGTTCTAATATCGGATTAAATATCGGTTTTTCAATATCGGTTTTGCAATATCAGTTTTTCGATATAGGTTTTTCAATATCGGTTTTTCAATATCGGTTCTAATATCGGATTCAATATCGGTTTTTCAATATCGGTTTTGCAATATCAGTTTTTGAATATTTGGTTTTCAATATCGGTTTTTGAATATCGGTTCTAATATCGGATTCAATATCGGTTTTTGAATATCGGTTCTAATATCGGATTCAATATCGGTTTTTCAATATCGGTTTTGCAATATCAGTTTTTCGATATCGGTTCTAATATCGGATTAAATTTCGGTTTTTCAATATCGGTTTTGCAATATCAGTTTTTCGATATAGGTTTTTCAATATCGGTTTTTCAATATCGGTTCTAATATCGGATTCAATATCGGTTTTTCAATATCGGTTGTGCAATATCAGTTTTTGAATATTTGGTTTTCAATATCGGTTTTTGAATATCGGTTCTAATATCGGATTCAATATCGGTTTTTGAATATCGGTTCTAATATCGGATTCAATATCGGTTCTAATATCGGATTCAATATCGGTTTTTGAATATCGGTTCTAATATCGGATTCAATATCGGTTTTTGAATATCGGTTCTAATATCGGATTCAATATCGGTTTTTCAATATCGGTTCTAATATCGGATTCAATATTGGTTTTTCTATATCGGTTTTTCAATATCGGTTTTTCAATATCGGTTTTTCAATATCGGTTTTTCAATATCAGATTTTCGATATCAGTTTTTCAATATTTGTTTTTCAATATCAGTTTTTCAATATTTGGTTTTCAATATCGGTTTTTGAATATCGGTTCTAATATCGGATTAAATATCGGTTTTTCAATATTTGTTTTTCAATATCGGTTTTTCAATATCGGTTTTTAAATATCAGTTTTTCAACATCGGTTTTGCAATATCAGTTTTTCGATATCGGTTCTAATATCGGATTAAATATCGGTTTTTCAATATCGGTTTTGCAATATCAGTTTTTCGATATAGGTTTTTCAATATCGGTTTTTCAATATCGGTTCTAATATCGGATTCAATATCGGTTTTTCAATATCGGTTTTGCAATATCAGTTTTTCGATATAGGTTTTGCAATATCGGTTTTTCAATATCGGTTTTTCAATATCAGTTTTTCAATATTTGGTTTTCAATATCGGTTTTTGAATATCGGTTCTAATATCGGATTAAATATCGGTTTTTCAATATTTGTTTTTCAATATCGGCTTTTCAATATCGGTTTTTAAATATCAGTTTTTCAACATCGGTTTTGCAATATCAGTTTTTCAATATTTGGTTTTCAATATCGGTTTTTCAATATCGGTTCTAATATCGGATTCAACATCGGTTTTTGAATATCGGTTCTAATATCGGATTCAATATCGGTTTTTCAATATCGGTTTTGCAATATCAGTTTTTCGATATCGGTTCTAATATCGGATTAAATATCGGTTTTTCAGTATCGGTTTTGCAATATCAGTTTTTCGATATAGGTTTTTCAATATCGGTTTTTCAATATCGGTTCTAATATCGGATTCAATATCGGTTTTTCAATATCGGTTTTGCAATATCAGTTTTTCAATATTTGTTTTTCAATATCGGTTTTTGAATATCGGTTCTAATATCGGATTCAATATCGGTTTTTGAATATCGGTTCTAATATCGGATTCAATATCGGTTTTTCAATATCGGTTCTAATATCGGATTCAATATCGGTTCTAATATCGGATTCAATATCGGTTTTTCAATATCGGTTTTTCAATATTTGTTTTTCAATATCGGTTTTTCAATATCGGTTTTTCAATATCAGATTTTCGATATCAGTTTTTCAATATTTGTTTTTCAATATCGGTTTTTCAATATTTGTTTTTCAGTATCGGTTTTTCAATATTTGTTTTTCAATATCGGTTTTTCAATATTTGTTTTTCAATATCGGTTTTTCAATATCGGTTCTAATATCGGATTCAATATCGGTTTTTGAATATCGGTTCTAATATCGGATTCAATATCGGTTTTTCAATATCGGTTCTAATATCGGATTCAATATCGGTTTTTCAATATCGGTTTTGCAATATCAGTTTTTCGATATAGGTTTTGCAATATCGGTTTTTCAATATCGGTTTTGCAATATCAGTTTTTCAATATTTGGTTTTCAATATCGGTTTTTCAATATCGGTTCTAATATCGGATTCAACATCGGTTTTTGATTATCGGTTCTAATATCGGATTCAATATCGGTTTTTCAATATCGGTTTTGCAATATCAGTTTTTCGATATCGGTTCTAATATCGGATTAAATATCGGTTTTTCAATATCGGTTTTGCAATATCAGTTTTTCGATATAGGTTTTTCAATATCGGTTTTTCAATATCGGTTCTAATATCGGATTCAATATCGGTTTTTCAATATCGGTTTTGCAATATCAGTTTTTGAATATTTGGTTTTCAATATCGGTTTTTGAATATCGGTTCTAATATCGGATTCAATATCGGTTTTTGAATATCGGTTCTAATATCGGATTCAATATCGGTTTTTCAATATCGGTTTTGCAATATCAGTTTTTCGATATCGGTTCTAATA
This sequence comes from Andrena cerasifolii, assembly GCF_050908995.1. Lineage (NCBI taxonomy): Eukaryota > Metazoa > Arthropoda > Insecta > Hymenoptera > Andrenidae > Andrena > Andrena cerasifolii. The sequence goes on from NW_027486240.1 coordinate 19,048, forward strand.
TCGGATTAAATATCGGTTTTTCAATATCGGTTTTGCAATATCAGTTTTTCGATATAGGTTTTTCAATATCGGTTTTTCAATATCGGTTCTAATATCGGATTCAATATCGGTTTTTCAATATCGGTTGTGCAATATCAGTTTTTGAATATTTGGTTTTCAATATCGGTTTTTGAATATCGGTTCTAATATCGGATTCAATATCGGTTTTTGAATATCGGTTCTAATATCGGATTCAATATCGGTTCTAATATCGGATTCAATATCGGTTTTTGAATATCGGTTCTAATATCGGATTCAATATCGGTTTTTCAATATCGGTTTTGCAATATCAGTTTTTCGGTATAGGTTTATCAATATCGGTTTCTCAATATCGGTTTTTCAATATCGGTTTTTCAATATCGGTTTTTCAATATCGGTTTTTCAATATCAGTTTATCGATAGCAGTTTTTCAATATTTGTTTTTCAATATCGGTTTTTCAATATCGGTTTTTCAATATCAGTTTTTCGATATCAGTTTTTCAATATTTGTTTTTCAATATCGGTTTTTCAATATCAGATTTTCGATATCAGTTTTTCAATATTTGTTTTTCAATATCGGTTTTTCAATATTTGTTTTTCAATATCGGTTTTTCAATATTTGTTTTTCAATATCGGTTTTTCAATATTTGTTTTTCAATATCGGTTTTTCAATATTTGTTTTTCAATATCGGTTTTTCAATATTTGTTTTTCAATATCGGTTTTTGAATATCGGTTCTAATATCGGATTCAATATCGGTTTTTGAATATCGGTTCTAATATCGGATTCAATATCGGTTTTGCAATATCAGTTTTTCGATATAGGTTTTGCAATATCGGTTTTTCAATATCGGTTTTTCAATATCAGTTTTTCAGTATTTGGTTTTCAATATCGGTTTTTGAATATCGGTTCTAATATCGGATTCAATATCGGTTTCTCAATATCGGCTTTGCAATATCAGTTTTTCGATATAGGTTTTTCAATATTGGTTTTTCAATATCGGTTTTTCAATATCGGTTTTTCAATATCAGTTTTTCAATATTTGGTTTTCAATATCGGTTTTTGAATATCGGTTCTAATATCGGATTCAATATCGGTTTTTCAATATTTGTTTTTCAATATCGGTTTTTCAATATCGGTTTTTAAATATCAGTTTTTCAACATCGGTTTTGCAATATCAGTTTTTCGATGTAAGTTTTTCAATATTGGTTTTTCAATATCGGTTTTTCAATATCGGTTTTTCGATATCAGTTTTTCAATATTTGTTTTTCAATATCGGTTTTTCAACATCGGTTTTTCAATATCGGTTTTTCAATATCAGATTTTCGATATCATTTTTTCAATATTTGTTTTTCAATATCGGTTCTAATATCGGATTCAATATCGGTTTTGGAATATCAGTTTTTCGATATAGGTTTTTCAATATCGGTTTTTCAATTTCGGTTTTTCAATATCAGTTTTTCAATATTTGGTTTTCAATATCGGTTTTTGAATATCGGTTCTATTATCGGATTCAATATCGGTTTCTCAATATCGGTTTTGCAATATCAGTTTTTTGATATAGGTTTTTCAATATCGGTTTTTCAATATCGGTTTTTCAATATCGGTTTTTCAATATCAGATTTTCGATATCATTTTTTCAATATTTGTTTTTCAATATCGGTTTTTCAATATTTGTTTTTCAATACCGGATTTTCAATATTTGTTTTTCAATATCGGTTTTTCAATATTTGTTTTTCAATATCGGTTTTTCAATATTTGTTTTTCAATATCGGTTTTTGAATATCGGTTCTAATATCGGATTCAATATCGGTTTTTGAATAGCGGTTCTAATATCGGATTCAATATCGGTTTTTCAATATCGGTTCTAATATCGGATTCAATATCGGTTTTTCAATATCGGTTTTGCAATATCAGTTTTTCGATATAGGTTTTGCAATATCGGTTTTTCAATATCGGTTTTTCAATATCAGTTTTTCAATATTTGGTTTTCAATATCGGTTTTTGAATATCGGTTCTTATATCGGATTAAATATCGGTTTTTCAATATTTGTTTTTCAATATCGGTTTTTGAATATCGGTTCTAATATCGGATTCAATATCGGTTTTTGAATATCGGTTCTAATATCGGATTAAATATCGGTTTTTCAATATCGGTTTTGCAATATCAGTTTTTCGATATAGGTTTTTCAATATCGGTTTTTCAATATCGGTTCTAATATCGGATTCAATATCGGTTTTTCAATATCGGTTTTGCAATATCAGTTTTTCGATATAGGTTTTGCAATATCGGTTTTTCAATATCGGTTTTTCAATATCAGTTTTTCAATATTTGGTTTTCAATATCGGTTTTTGAATATCGGTTCTAATATCGGATTAAATATCGGTTTTTCAATATTTGTTTTTCAATATCGGCTTTTCAATATCGGTTTTTAAATATCAGTTTTTCAACATCGGTTTTGCAATATCAGTTTTTCAATATTTGGTTTTCAATATCGGTTTTTCAATATCGGTTCTAATATCGGATTCAACATCGGTTTTTGAATATCGGTTCTAATATCGGATTCAATATCGGTTTTTCAATATCGGTTTTGCAATATCAGTTTTTCGATATCGGTTCTAATATCGGATTAAATATCGGTTTTTCAATATCGGTTTTGCAATATCAGTTTTTCGATATAGGTTTTTCAATATCGGTTTTTCAATATCGGTTCTAATATCGGATTCAATATCGGTTTTTCAATATCGGTTTTGCAATATCAGTTTTTCAATATTTGTTTTTCAATATCGGTTTTTGAATATCGGTTCTAATATCGGATTCAATATCGGTTTTTGAATATCGGTTCTAATATCGGATTCAATATCGGTTTTTCAATATCGGTTCTAATATCGGATTCAATATCGGTTCTAATATCGGATTCAATATCGGTTTTTCAATATCGGTTTTTCAATATTTGTTTTTCAATATCGGTTTTTCAATATCGGTTTTTCAATATCAGATTTTCGATATCAGTTTTTCAATATTTGTTTTTCAATATCGGTTTTTCAATATTTGTTTTTCAGTATCGGTTTTTCAATATTTGTTTTTCAATATCGGTTTTTCAATATTTGTTTTTCAATATCGGTTTTTCAATATCGGTTCTAATATCGGATTCAATATCGGTTTTTGAATATCGGTTCTAATATCGGATTCAATATCGGTTTTTCAATATCGGTTCTAATATCGGATTCAATATCGGTTTTTCAATATCGGTTTTGCAATATCAGTTTTTCGATATAGGTTTTGCAATATCGGTTTTTCAATATCGGTTTTGCAATATCAGTTTTTCAATATTTGGTTTTCAATATCGGTTTTTCAATATCGGTTCTAATATCGGATTCAACATCGGTTTTTGATTATCGGTTCTAATATCGGATTCAATATCGGTTTTTCAATATCGGTTTTGCAATATCAGTTTTTCGATATCGGTTCTAATATCGGATTAAATATCGGTTTTTCAATATCGGTTTTGCAATATCAGTTTTTCGATATAGGTTTTTCAATATCGGTTTTTCAATATCGGTTCTAATATCGGATTCAATATCGGTTTTTCAATATCGGTTTTGCAATATCAGTTTTTGAATATTTGGTTTTCAATATCGGTTTTTGAATATCGGTTCTAATATCGGATTCAATATCGGTTTTTGAATATCGGTTCTAATATCGGATTCAATATCGGTTTTTCAATATCGGTTTTGCAATATCAGTTTTTCGATATCGGTTCTAATATCGGATTAAATATCGGTTTTTCAATATCGGTTTTGCAATATCAGTTTTTCGATATAGGTTTTTCAATATCGGTTTTTCAATATCGGTTCTAATATCGGATTCAATATCGGTTTTTCAATATCGGTTGTGCAATATCAGTTTTTGAATATTTGGTTTTCAATATCGGTTTTTGAATATCGGTTCTAATATCGGATTCAATATCGGTTTTTGAATATCGGTTCTAATATCGGATTCAATATCGGTTCTAATATCGGATTCAATATCGGTTTTTGAATATCGGTTCTAATATCGGATTCAATATCGGTTTTTCAATATCGGTTTTGCAATATCAGTTTTTCGGTATAGGTTTATCAATATCGGTTTCTCAATATCGGTTTTTCAATATCGGTTTTTCAATATCGGTTTTTCAATATCGGTTTTTCAATATCAGTTTATCGATAGCAGTTTTTCAATATTTGTTTTTCAATATCGGTTTTTCAATATCGGTTTTTCAATATCAGTTTTTCGATATCAGTTTTTCAATATTTGTTTTTCAATATCGGTTTTTCAATATCAGATTTTCGATATCAGTTTTTCAATATTTGTTTTTCAATATCGGTTTTTCAATATTTGTTTTTCAATATCGGTTTTTCAATATTTGTTTTTCAATATCGGTTTTTCAATATTTGTTTTTCAATATCGGTTTTTCAATATTTGTTTTTCAATATCGGTTTTTCAATATTTGTTTTTCAATATCGGTTTTTGAATATCGGTTCTAATATCGGATTCAATATCGGTTTTTGAATATCGGTTCTAATATCGGATTCAATATCGGTTTTGCAATATCAGTTTTTCGATATAGGTTTTGCAATATCGGTTTTTCAATATCGGTTTTTCAATATCAGTTTTTCAGTATTTGGTTTTCAATATCGGTTTTTGAATATCGGTTCTAATATCGGATTCAATATCGGTTTCTCAATATCGGCTTTGCAATATCAGTTTTTCGATATAGGTTTTTCAATATTGGTTTTTCAATATCGGTTTTTCAATATCGGTTTTTCAATATCAGTTTTTCAATATTTGGTTTTCAATATCGGTTTTTGAATATCGGTTCTAATATCGGATTCAATATCGGTTTTTCAATATTTGTTTTTCAATATCGGTTTTCAATATCGGTTTTTAAATATCAGTTTTTCAACATCGGTTTTGCAATATCAGTTTTTCGATGTAAGTTTTTCAATATTGGTTTTTCAATATCGGTTTTTCAATATCGGTTTTTCGATATCAGTTTTTCAATATTTGTTTTTCAATATCGGTTTTTCAACATCGGTTTTTCAATATCGGTTTTTCAATATCAGATTTTCGATATCATTTTTTCAATATTTGTTTTTCAATATCGGTTCTAATATCGGATTCAATATCGGTTTTGGAATATCAGTTTTTCGATATAGGTTTTTCAATATCGGTTTTTCAATTTCGGTTTTTCAATATCAGTTTTTCAATATTTGGTTTTCAATATCGGTTTTTGAATATCGGTTCTATTATCGGATTCAATATCGGTTTCTCAATATCGGTTTTGCAATATCAGTTTTTTGATATAGGTTTTTCAATATCGGTTTTTCAATATCGGTTTTTCAATATCGGTTTTTCAATATCAGATTTTCGATATCATTTTTCAATATTTGTTTTTCAATATCGGTTTTTCAATATTTGTTTTTCAATACCGGATTTTCAATATTTGTTTTTCAATATCGGTTTTTCAATATTTGTTTTTCAATATCGGTTTTTCAATATTTGTTTTTCAATATCGGTTTTTGAATATCGGTTCTAATATCGGATTCAATATCGGTTTTTGAATAGCGGTTCTAATATCGGATTCAATATCGGTTTTTCAATATCGGTTCTAATATCGGATTCAATATCGGTTTTTCAATATCGGTTTTGCAATATCAGTTTTTCGATATAGGTTTTGCAATATCGGTTTTTCAATATCGGTTTTTCAATATCAGTTTTTCAATATTTGGTTTTCAATATCGGTTTTTGAATATCGGTTCTTATATCGGATTAAATATCGGTTTTTCAATATTTGTTTTTCAATATCGGTTTTTGAA